>NC_091184.1:20122516-20140016 GCF_040958095.1 Procambarus clarkii | reverse complement strand
GGTAGCACATGAGAAAATAAGTGGAAGGTGATCAAGTTTATATTAACATGTTATTGGCTTTGTTAAGGCTTTGCAAGAATGAAAAAATATTAATAATATAATATCACCTACCAATTAATTGTACATCATTTATAAGTCAATTATTTGCATTATTATTATTCAATACTAATGATATAAAAATGCATTTTGTAATCTACTATTTATGCAAGTATTAAGCACAGGATAATGAAATAAACTGCAAAATACTGTAATGGATAAACCAATTAAGTTTACATTTTCCTATAGATAAGTCAGTCAGTTCTATTAGCAGCAGAGAACAATTATGCCCAACCTCTATTAAATGAAACAATCTTAAGAGCAAGTGATAGAAATATAATCATTTATGCTTGGGAAAATATTATGGAATGGTTCCAAATATGAAAAATATTAAGTTTTTTGGTTAAAATTTTTTAACTTAAAATTTAAATTTTTAATTGAATTTTAAACTTTAAAAAAATTATTTAATTTTTTGGTTACTTACTTAAAATAACATTATATAGTTCTTGTTTTTATAGAAATGCCAATTTCTTCTTTTGCCCTTCCAGACTGTATAGTGACCACAGGCCGTTTGTTCATATCTTCATTATTCTTCGAACCGTGGTTGCACAATCAGACCCACGTACACTGGTTAAAAGCATCACCTAAAAGCAACAACAAAAATGTAGTACACTGACGAATTTTGAATATGAATATGAATATGAATATGAATATATATATATATATATATATATATATATATATATATATATATATATATATATATATATATATATTATATATATATATATATATAAATATATATATACATATATATGCTATGTTGTATGCTACAACTTGGCTGATAATAAAGCCATTCACAACTGCAGGCCTAATAAAAAAAGGAGGTGGCATAGCAATATCTTACAAAGATACCTTCATCTGCAATAGTCTCATTAGTAATAGAGACGACTATTGTGAATATACCTTTGCCAAGTTCTCCAGTAAATCCCTTAAATCCTCCTTGACTATAAGTGCCATCTATAGATTTCCCAATACCAGCATAGCTTCATTCTCAGATAACGTAAGGAATCTTATCATAAATAACAATCTCAACAAAAATCAAACCAACTTAGTGGTTTGTAATGGTGAACAAAACATGCAGATACTTATATATAACCTGTGAATAGAGTGTAATAACAGCAAAACTATTTGTTTATTGTTTTATGACCATAATAATTGAATCACTAATATGATTCACTAATATATAATCCTAATAATAATCACTAATATATAATCCATTGAGCATGCTGCATCTCTTTCAGTCTCTTTGCAATTTGAACAAGAGGGTTTTTAATTGATCGAACCATATTCTTAAAGTAAAGTAAATGAGATGTATTCCATATTTTGCAAAATATACGATGAAGGCACACAAACATTCATACCAAAACTGAAGGGCAGGATTTATGAGGAGACATTTGAGGCATTAAATATTCCAAAACTAGAAGACAGAAGGAAAAGAGGAGATATGATCACTACGTACAAAACAGTAACAGGAATTGATAAACTTGATAGGGAAGATTTCCCGAGACCTGGAATTTCAAGAACAAGAGGTTATAGATTTAAACGAACTAAACAAAGATGCCGAAGAAATGTAAGACAATTCACTTTTGCAAACAGAATGGTAAACGGTTGGAACAAGTTAGGTGAGAAGGTGGTGGAGGCCAAAACCGTCAAAAGTTTCAAAGCATTATATGACATATATATATATATATATATATATATATATATATATATATATATATATATATATATATATATATATATATATATATATATGCATATATATGCATATATATGACATATATATATATATATATATGCATATAAAAATATTATATATATACTGATAATTAGCTAAAAATATATTCAAGTAAATGTAAATTATTTTACCTTGCACCTAGATCCACCAAGCTTGTATGGTGTGCATTTCAGTACTTCGGAAATCTGGAACGATCTGGAATCTCTTATCTGCAATGAAACAATACATATTATTGCACTTGCCACAATACCACACAAGAATAAGTACGCCTTACCACACAATCAGTACGACTGTTTTCAGCGAGCCACTGAACACACTGAAGATTGATAACCCAAATGAATTTTTCATGAATATGATACCAACATCAAATCAGAAATCAGATGTGATCCTATCCCCACTGGATTTTGAAGAAGCCATAGACAGTATGCCTATGCACTCTGCACCAGGCCCTGACTCTTGGAACTCTATATTCATCTAGAACTGTAAAAAAAACGTTATCGCAGGCCCTTCACATTCTTTGGAGACAAAGCCAAGATACTGGCATTATCCCTGACATACTAAAAACAGCAGAGATAGCACCGCCCCATAAAGGAGGAAATAAGGCAGAGGCAAAAAACTACAGACCGATAGCACTAACATCGCACATCATAAAAATCTTTGAGAGAATGCTAAGAAGTAAGATCACCAAATACATGGAATCACAGCATCTCCATAACCCCAGACAACATGGTTTCAGAACAGGGCGCTCTTGCCTATCACAGTTGCTGGACCACTCCGACATGGCACTAGATGCCATGGAAGACAAACAAAACGCTGATGTAATTTACACAGATTTCGCAAAAGCCTTTGACAAATGTGACCATTGTGTTATTGCACATAAAATGCGTCCAAAAGGAATTACCGGAAAAATAGGCAGATGGATATACAACTTCCTGACTAATAGAACCCAATGTGTAGTAGTCAACAAAATAAAATCTGGACCATCAACCGTAAAGAGCTCAGTCCCCAAGGGTACTGTGCTTGCTCCAATACTTTTTCTCATCCTCATATCGGACATAGACAAGGACACAACCTATTGTACTTGATCATCCTTTGCAGATGACACTAGAATCTTCACGAGAGTAGGCAACATAGAGGACACGGCAAACCTCCAATCAGATGTAAATCAGGTCTTTCTATGGGCTACAGAAAATAACATGGTGATTAACGAACATAAGTTTCAGCTCATGCGCTACGGAAAAAATGAAAATATAAAAACGGAAACCACTTACAAAACTCAGTCAAATCATAACATTGAACGGAAAAGCAACGTAAAGGATTTGGGTGTACTGATGTCAGAAGGCCTTACATTTAAAGAACACAATAAAGTAGCCGTCACAACTGCAAGAAAAATGACAGGATAGATAACAAGAACTTTTCACACTAGAGATGCTATACCAATGATGATAGTTTTCAAGACGCTAGTGCTCTCTAGAGTGGAATACTGCTGCATAATGAAAGCCCCTTTCAAAGCTGGAGAAATTACTGACCTATACTTATGCATTTATCTTCGGTTTAACACAACAGGCACCAGACACACGCTAGGCATCATACACACTAGGATAAAACAAACATTAGGCTGGAAGTCAGAAAAGAATTCAAAGAATTTTACTGGAAAGGCTTGCTGTTAGGAAAGGAAGTAATTGAGATAAATTAATGCACAGTATGTCATTTTTGTGAAATATATGATAAAGGAACAAAAACATTTATACCAAAACAAAGATGCAGAACTAGGAAACAGGATTTGTTCAACTGAAATTTCAAGACGGCCAGAGACCAAAAGACACAAAAATGGAATCAATATACGAAGAGGCCAAACCCCCAAACATACCAGTAATACAAAGAGAAACAACTACACGGCAGTGAGGAGAGAGGCAGAAAGAATTTTTGAAAAAAAAGAATAAACAAATGTAAAGCAGAACAAATCATATTCTATAAATACAGCAACAACCAATTGCAGGTAAAGGATAAAATTCAGAGCTTTTAAATGCATGGATGGCGAAATACTCAAGAAATTGTTCACGACTTTTGTTAGACTAAAGCTGGAATATGCAGCGGTTGTATGGTGCCCATATCTTAAGAAGCACATAAACTGGAAAAGGTGCAAAGACATGCTACTAAGTGGCTCCCAGAATTGAAGGACAAGAACTATGAGGAGAGGTTAGAGGCATTAAATATACCAAATATACTACACAAATATATATACTACACATACACAATACTAGGATGCACAATAAACTACCCTACACAGGCTGAGTATGGTGTGTACAATAAATGATTAGCTAAAAGATAAGAATGAGTTTGTATAAATGGGGTTAAATCAGAGTGGGAAAATGTAAGTGGAGTTCCTCAAAACTCTGTCCTGGGACCTCTGTAATTCATAATATATACAAATAATTTAGACTCAGGTTTGATCAGCAATATTTGAAAATTTCCAGATGATACAAAAGGGATTTTTTTCTGGATTCAGGATTATTTTTTTTATGGCTGAAAACATGTTTTCAGCAATAAAAGAAATACAGTATTGCTGGAACAACCGTCGACATTTCCAAGAGAAAACCTGAACATCTTCAAGAAGTGCTGGACAAACAAGGCTGTGGTGGATATGTGGGCCTGAGGGGCCTGTCCAAGCAACAGCCTGTTGGACCAAGCTCTCACATGTCAAGCCTGGCCTTGGAAGGGCTTGGTGAGTAGAACAACTACCAGAACCCTATAATGCATGTATCAAGCAGATAACTAGGTTGTAGAGGATAGATAACATAGTGATTATAAGAAAACTAAAAACTCACTGGAAGCAATATAAATTACAAGAGTTGATACTCAACTTCTTTCCATTGTAGCTCCCGTGTGTCAGCTTATCACTCTACTGCTAATATCACGGTATTGCAGAATATCTATCTCTACATTGCCAAGGTGTCCAGGCAGTGAGCACCACATAATGCAGTGCAGTCCTGTAAGAATAAGCACAGTAAGTATGGGCATGGAGGGGGTGCATCACTGGCTTGTGAAGAGCTGGAGAGTAAATGGACATGCCCAGGGGTAAAAAGCATTAGGGTAACAGAACATAGCCCATAAAAATAGTAACTGTGAATGAATAATTATATGAATGCAATAATATTTCATATCTCAATAGGAATACTAAGCAGGGTGCAAGACAAGGTACTGGTGGTGGTAGTGGTTGGTACAAGTCCTCACATCCCCACAGACACCAGTAACAGCCCTCACCTCCCAACACAGTACCCTTGTTCCTTAACACCCACTTTGGACCCTTATTACAGAAAAATAGAATCAATTAATATAATAAAATATAAAATATAAGTGTTTACTTGCGATAATACTGTCGGTGGAACACAAAATCTTCTTCTTGATAGTAGGTGCAGTTTGCATGAAGGGTTTGTCCTCGCCATGACTCATCTGACGACAAAATGGCCGCTGTGTTGATATGGCGTCAGATGACGCTGTGACGTCACAGGTGAGGGACGCTTTGCGCAATTACTCCCTCGTCGCTTGACCCCATCATTAATAATTTTGTTATTTTTATTATTTTATTTTTATTTATTTATGTACAAGAAGTTACATTGGGGGTTAACAGAGAATATAGAAAATAAGTTGAATTAACATTCTTGTAAAGCCACTAGCACGCATAGCGTTTCGGGTACGTCCTTAAACAATTTTTTTTTATAAATTAACAGTAAAATTGATAAAAAATGTTGGCAGGTATTTTACAGCTTTTCTTTACAGGTACAGATAATTTTAAGTAGAATAATTACAGTAAAATCAACAAAAGTGTTTGCAGGTAATTTGAAGAAATTTTGACACAAAAGCAGATCAGAATAATACACAATATTAACAATACACAATAAAGAAACAAGGATTACTAGGTACATGAGGATAGCATTTCAGGGTTATTCATTGGTTCACTGAAGCACAATATGAAGATCATTTCGAGGAAAAGTTTCAAGGAATAATGCAGTAGTATATGCACTCAATACAACAACCATGATGTCAGATGATATCTAAGATTACAAAGTTAAAGTAATATGGCTTAGGTACAAATATTGGGGGATTGAGTAACACTAGAAACAGTGTGAAGATAAAGCCCATGGTAGAAAACTATGAAGATGAAATTAGGTACTTTTTGGTTTTATTTTTTAATACGGCAGAAGTTGGACAGCTTTTCAAATCATTATAAGGGAGTGAGTTCCATAGACTAGGTCCCTTTATTTACATAGAGTGTTTACATAGATTAAGTTTGAATCTGGGGATATCAAAGAGATATTTATGTCTGGTGGGGTGGCCATGTGTTCTATTACATCAGTCCAGGAAGAGTTTCAGAACAGGGTTTGCACTTAGAAAAAGGGTTTTATAAACGTAATTTACACAGGAGAATGTATGGAGTGAATTTGTTTAGCATGTTTAAGGATTTGAACAAGGGAGCTGTGTGTTGTCTGAAGGTAGAGTTAGTTATTGTCCTGATAGCAGATTTTTACTGGATGATGATGGGCTTGAAGTAGTTTGCAGAGGTTGAACCCCAAGCACAAACACCATAAGAATGATAGGGATAGATAAGTGCATAATAGAGTGAGGAGAGCAGAGTAGGGTACATAATATCTGATCTTAAACAGTATACCAACTGTTTTAGAAACCTATTTAGTTATGTGTTGTATATGGGTGCGAAAGTTGAGTCTCTTGTCTAAGTATAGGCTAAGAAACTTTCCATCATTTTTATTGCTAATGTTTACATTATCTATCTGAAGCTGAATTGCATTTGTTGATTTGTTTCCAAATAAGATATAGTAGGTCTTTTCTATGTTTTGTGTGAGGTTTGTTGGTTGACATCCACAAGTAGACTTTTTTTAATTAATTGTTTACAACATTATTTAACAGGAGTGGGTTGGGGTCAGAGTAGATGAGTAGTATCATCAACAAACAATATAGGTTTAAGTATGTTAGAGACATTAGGGAGATCATTGATGTATATAAGAAACAGGAGGGTCCTAGGATGCTGCTCTGTGGCACCTTTACGGTAAGTGGGAGAGGTTATATCATTGATGGCTTCATATTGGTGTCTGTTACTAAGATAGGATCGGATATAGTTTAGGGCAAGGCCACGGATTCCATAATGGTTGAATTTAAGTAAGAGTTAGTTATGGTTAACAGTATCAAAGGCCTTTCTCAGGCCGATGAAGAGTTCAATTGGAAACTCACGTTTGTCAAGGGCTGAGAAGATTAAGTCAAGCAGACTAACAATAGCATCATTGGTACTCTTTTGGGAGCGGAAGCCAAACTGACAGGGACTTAGTATATTGAATTTTACAAGGTTGGAGTAGAGCTGTTTGTAAAAAAAAAAAAAAATATTTTTGATAATATAGGTAGATTCGATATGGGTCTGTAATTATTTATGTCTGCCGTGTTACCTCCTTTATGAACTGGCGTTACTCTTGCTTTTTTAAGGATATCAGGGAAGGTATGACACTCTAGGGATTTGTTGAACAGCAATGCTATGGATGGTGCAAGGGCATGGGAGGCACGCCTGTGTACCATCGATGGTATTCCACTAATGTGCCCAGCTTTGGTTTTTAGCGAGTGAATGATGGACACACCATCTGTAGGGCTGACCGGAGAGAGGAGAAGAGAGTTTGGATAGCTGCGTGAAAGATATGTGGTAACATATGTCTGAGTCTCTGGGATTTTTCGGGCAAGGTGAGCACCAAACGATGAAAAGAAGCTATTAAATTCAGTTGCTGTTTCAAGATCTGTTGCAGGTATATAACCATCCTTGGAGATTTTTATCTTAATATGTAAATGTTGTTTAGCTCCTAGGATGGTAGAGATGGCTCTCCATGTGCTTTTTATGTTGCCTTTTGCTTCTTTGAATCTATTCTCGTAATAGGAACGCTTTGCTCTTATTATATAATAATAATAATAATAATTTTTATTTAGGTAAAGGTACATACATAAAGACATTTTACAAAGTTTGTTGGCTTTATAGATAGAGCTAGTACATACAATGCCTAAAGCCACTATTACGCAAAGCGTTTCGGGCAGAATACTGGTAATATACTGGTAAGCACTGATGAGTACCTCTTAGCTACTTCTTTTCCAACTAGGCCAATCCTAAGTTTTTTTTTCATATTCATGTTTCTTGTCGATTGCTTTAAGTATGCCATTAGTGAGCCAGGGATTATTTAACCTTTTTGCCAGTTACTTGCTTGGTGAGGAGAGGACAATAAGTATTGTAAAGGCTTTAAATTTTGGAAAGAGGCTAGTTAACGAATTATTATCCTGTGTATTGATAAATTTAGATTCCCAGTTTACATTGTGGAGGGCATTTGTGAGATTGCCTATTGCCGCTTCACATTGTAACCTAAAGGTAATTTTCTTGTTACCTGGTGGTGTTATGGCCATGTTCGCTACAAGGAAGGTAGGATAGTGGTCAGTTGTTCTGTCAGTGATTATACTTGATGTAAGAGGAGCTGTTATGTTGGTCCATCAGTGATCCAGGGTAGTCGCAGATGTTTGAGTGACTCGGGTGGGCCTGGTGATTGCGGGGATGAGCATACAGGAATTCATGCTGTTGAGGAAATAGTATACTTGAGGGTTATTTTGTAGCCCTAGGTCAATATTGAAATCACCTCTGAGAACTATGTGATTTTTGTTGAGATTATTGTTTATGATAAGGTTCCTCAAGTTGTTATTGTATTTGTGTCTAGCTTCAGACACAAGCATGTTACAGTTATGTCTTAAAGAGTTGAGAGCAATTAAGGATGATAAAGAGTCACTTACAATTAATGTATCAAGTTTGGATACTTGTACACATTTCAGTGCAAGGAGCAAGGCAAATAGTTCAGTCTGAAGGGTAGAGGCCCAGTTGTTTATACGGACTCCCCACTCAAAATATAAGTCATATCCTATTGCCAGGACAACTGCACTTCCAGCTGCACCCGTTGGGCGCTCTAGGGAACCATCAGTGTATATGATTTGAGAGAGAGAATGCTCTGTGGACAGAGCATCAATATGGCTTAAGTCGTTGAGCTTTGCCTCAAAACAAAGCTGGGACTGATCTCTAATTTGCTCCTTTGATGGAAAGGGAAGGATTAAAATTGAAAAGGGTGTAATTTCCTACAGTGCAGGAAAGTGCTATTGTTGTCTCTCTTGGTACAAATTATAAATCTGATACTTTCTGAGTTCAGTTCCAATTTTATTTATCTATTTGAAACAATGTTTACATTCAATAAAGAAATTCTGGAGGGCTTCTGTGCAAGGGTTAGGATGAGCTAGCCTAAGCATTTTTATACCAATTTGACAGTTATTTTCAGTAACACGATAAACAACGCTCGGAATAATAAGTTCCTTTCTCATATTAAGTATCTTTGTGGTACGAAGGCACCCAAGAATTATCCTCAAGGCTTCGTTCTGCAATTTTTCAAGCCCTCCGAGCTTTCTTTCAGGATGCCTTAAAGTTAGTTTAGTTCATTTATTATGCACCCCATACCCATCTTGTGGGCAGTAGTGGAAAGGGTTGCAGAGGCACATAATGGGCTCAGGGACTGAACCCCACAATTCATTTAGCTAAGCAAGTTACAATCCTGATGAGCTAGTTACAAAATTCAGTATAAGTCGTCACATCAACAATGGGTTCGAGATCGATCACAAGTACAAGTTCTAAATTAAGCAACTGACATATGTGGACAGCTAGTGTCACAATTGATATGTTTGTCCTGCACACCGCTCCCCATCCAGTGGGCAGCGGTGGATAGGTTACAATCACTTAGTTACTACTTACAGTTAGCAAACTGGGGATATGCTAACTGCCAACAAACTCACCCTTAACATTGACAAAACTTTCTATATTCTGTTTGGCAATAAATCCTCTAATCAGATAAATCTCAAAATAAACAATACCCAAATTTGTAACAAATTAGATGGCAAATTCCTTGGCGTTCTCATTGACCACAAGCTGAATTTCCAGGGTCACATTCTAAATATATCAAAAAAAGTTTCAAAAACTGTTGGCATTCTTTCTAAGATCAGATATTATGTACCCCGCCCTGCCCTGGTTACTCTCTATTACTCCCTCATCTATCCATACCTCAACTATGGTATTTGTGCTTGGGGTTCTACTACCCAAAATCATTTACGTCCTCTTATTACCCAACACAAAGCTGCTATTAGGACAATATCCAACTCTGGCCCCAGACATCACTCGGTACCCTTACTCAAATCTCTGAATATGTTAGATATTAAGTCACTGCACATTCTCTCTTGTTTATTATACATATATAAAACGCTGAACTGTAATGCCAATCCTGACCTCAAAAGCTTCATTGAAGGTTGTAACAGAACCCATGAGCACCACACCAGGAATAAATACAGTTTTGATATTCCTAGAGTACGACTTAATCAAACTAGAAATGCTCTACAAATCAAGGGACTCAGAATGTGGAATGACCTTCCCAACCATGTTAAAGACTGTACCTCTCTCAACCAGTTTAAGATAAAAACCAAACACTACCTAATAAATTCCCTGTAACCCACCTCACTCCTTTATTGTCAACCCATGTCTGTTATTTTATTATTATTATTTTTTTTTTAATCAACACTGTTTGTCAACCTATTGTATTTGTGCTGCTTTTTCAGTCATGTTCCCCCTTCTTTTATCTTTATTTGTATTTGTTTTCAACACTTTTTATTCTTTATGCTCAATTAGTATTAAGTTCTAGATATTAATGTTTTTCTTGCCCGAAACGCATTGCGTAATAGTGGCTTTAGGCATTGTATGTACTAGCTCTATCTATATATCAATCCATTAATGTAACATCACTTGTATGTATGTACCTTACCTGAATAAACATATTTATTTATTATTTATATTTGGCTAAAATTTCTGGTACCAGATCATTTTGAATGAAATATTGACACATCGTTGGTACATTGGTTATAGAATTGTCTCTGAATTCACTATCACATAGTGACGGAGGGGTGTGCAAATAATTTTGTTGACAGTTAACATTTGGTCAGGTCTACATCGGCAGATAATGAGAATTCCCAGAAATACTTGTAACCGAGTCTAAGCCGAGCAGTAGTAACATCTAGAAGTCTGCTGATTTTATTGGATGAACCATAGATGTGTGGCTCCTCTTGCATAATAGTATTGAACGAAAGTTAATCTCCCCAAACACTTTCGCGTTTTGGGCAAGTTACCCCTCCACTCTCTCCATTTTTTTTGGACATTCTCTGGTAGTGCGCGGAATTACTGAAAAGTGTATACTCTTTTCAACTTTGTCACCTTAATTCTCGTCCTATGTCTTTCATTTGGTATCAATGCGTTCGCAATAGAATTCCCAACAGAACTATGTGCATATAATGTCAAAGAGAGCAGCGCGCTCCACCCGCCGACAAGATGAATGTAGGCCAAGGGTACCAGAAAAAGGAACCTGAGCCACCCTCAGGCAACTCTCATTACATTAGAGAGCGTGATAATACTGAAAAGTGTATACCCTTTTCAACTTTGTTACCTCAATTCTCATCCTAGGTTTTTCAATTTGGCATCAATGTGTTCGCAATAGAATTCTCTACAGGACTAAAGGCATATATACTCCAAAAGCCCGGCTTACCATCCGCAACAAACAGAGTAAGCGAGAGTGTGTTACCAGGGAGCGCACAAGAGCGATAAAATGTATACACTCTTTTCATTTTGGTCACCCCAATTGTCATCCTAGGTCTTTCATTTTGGTATCAATGTGTTAGCAATAGAATTATCTACAGGTTTAAATGCATATAAACTCCAAAAGCAAGGTGTACCATCCGCACAAAACAGAGAAAGTGAGAGAAAGTAACCCAGGAGCACTCTAGTGCAATGTAATGTGAACACTCTTTTCACTTTGGTTACCTCAATTCTCGTCATATGTCTTTCATTTTGGTATCAATGTGTTCGCAATTGTATCTGCTGGCATTTACCCTTTGCTTGGATCTGAAGGGTTTTAGGCTCACCACGATGCAATCTGATAGTACCATACGTGTATATACCTATCTTCAAGCAGCAATTCACTCATTCAAACCGACTTATAATAGTTATCCATATATAAATGGTAATCTTTGTTCTACCTGTTAACCTGTCATATGAAGAAAGATTGTCAAAGCTTATATTACATTCTCTAAAAAGCAAAGAATTAGGAGTGACATATGGTAGAGGTGCACAATGGGATGAATGGACATAACAAAGGGGACATTAATGGGGTATTAAAAGTAGCAACACAAGACAGAACTCGAAACAAAGTGTAAAAATTGGAAAAATTTAGATTTAGGAAAGAACTGCATGAGTAAATACACTGGGTTTGTACCTTAAGGTTCATGTATGCAATATTACAGAGTTCCAGTTAACTCCCATGCATGCAATTAATTTATGTTATGTTTATGTTTTTTATGTTAAAATGTTTTTGTTGATTTGTTTGTATATTTTCATAAGTAAAGCATGCTTACCGTCTTATTCCAAGTTTTATGATAACTTTACAAGGTTTAAAACATAAAGTTCAATATATATTCTGGTTTTCATACAGGAATTATACGTTAATATAACATCATAATAACGTAATGATGTCGTGTAAATAACGTTATACTGACGTCATATAAATGTTATATTTATGTTATAAGAATGTAAATTGGATAGCTTTACAGAAAGTAAACAAAAAAAACTAAATGTTGACTGAAAATTATTTATTCTTAAATATAAAGCATGAAAACATTATAATACCATAGCATTTACTATTATTTTTAAATTTTTACATAAATCTTAAAAAACTGTGTCTCAAGAATATATGTTTTTAGTTATATCCTTTGGTTTTAAGAACGTCAGATATACGTATTTATGTCAAAAGTTACAGTATTACCTTTGTGGCACCATTTAAAAACGTCCACAAACGTTCTGTGTTTGCTGGGAGGGCGCCTTAATCCGCTTGACCATCACGGCCGGACAAAGGAAGTGATAGCCAAAGCTATTTGAACCACTTCCCCGCCGGCAACTCGGATGGTAATCTTGGGCATAGCATTTCACCAAATCACCTCATTCTTTGGGGCACACGTGAGGAACACAAATGCGTTTGTGTTCGCATTTGTGTTCCTCACGTGTGCCCCAAAGAATGAGGTGATTTGGTGAAATGCTATGCCCAAGATTACCATCCGAGTTGCCGGCGGGGAAGTGGTTCAAATAGCTTTGGCTATCACTTCCTTTGTCCGGACGTGATGGTCAAGCGGATTAAGGCGCCCTGTAGTTACCAGTTGCGTTGCTTCTGGGAGTATGGGTTCGGGTCACTTCTGGGGTGTGAGTTTTCAGTCGCATATAGTCCTGGGGACCATTCAGGCTTGTTCGCATATATATATATATATATATATATATATATATATATATATATATATATATATATATATATATATATATATATATATATATATATATATATATATATATATATATATATATATATATATATATATATATATATATATATATATATATATATATGTCGTACCTAGTATCCAAAACGTCGTACTCGGCCTACTATGTAAGGCCCGATTTGCCCAATAAGCCAAGTTTTCCTGAATTAATATATTTTCTCTAATCTTTTTCTTATGAAATGATAAAGCTACCCATTTCATTATGTATGAGGTATATTTTTTTTTTTTAGAGTTAAAATTAACGTAGCTATATGACCGAACCTAACCAACCCTACCTAACCTAACTTTATAGGTTAGGTTAGGTTAGGTAGCCGAAAAAGCTAGGTTAGGTTAGGTTAGGTAGGTTAGGTTGCCGAAAAACAATTAATTCATGAAAACTTGGCTTATTAGGGAAATCGGGCCTTGCATAGTAGGCTGAGAAGTGCATTCTGGCTACTAGGTACGACATATATATATATATATATATATATTAGTATATTTTGGTAGCAGTCTTTCCTGTAGACATATATTATTAAATATGACCGAAAAAGTAAGATTAATAATTCTAACACGAATTTTCTCAATCTTTCGTACATTACGCTTCACTGTTGGAGGTAAATCAAAAATCACTTCTCCAAAATTCATTTTTATTTCTAGTCTGACGCGACACGGGCGCGTTTCGTAAAACTTATTACATTTTCAAAGACTTCACAAATACACAACTGATTAGAACTTACGTATCTCTGATTTTATATCTACATTTGAGTGAGGTGGGAGGGGTGATGTGGCATTAACACAAGACAGAACAAGAGGGGATATTAATAGGGTATTAAAAGTATCAACACAAGACAGAACAGAAACAATGGGTATTGAATAGAAGTGTTTGTAGAAAGCCTATTGGTCCATATTTCTTGATGCTTCTATATTGGAGCGGAGTCTTGAGGTGGGTAGAATATAGTTGTGCAATAATTGGCTGTTGATTGCTGGTGTTGACTTCTTGATGTGTAGTGCCTCGCAAACGTCAAGCCGCCTGCTATCGCTGTATCTATCGATGATTTCTGTGTTGTTTACTAGGATTTCTCTGGCGATGGTTTGGTTATGGGAAGAGATTATATGTTCCTTAATGGAGCCCTGTTGCTTATGCATCGTTAAACGCCTAGAAAGAGATGTTGTTGTCTTGCCTATATACTGGGTTTTTTGGAGCTTACAGTCCCCAAGTGGGCATTTGAAGGCATAGACGACGTTAGTCTCTTTTAAAGCGTTCTGTTTTGTGTCTGGAGAGTTTCTCATGAGTAGGCTGGCCGTTTTTCTGGTTTTATAGTAAATCGTCAGTTGTATCCTCTGATTTTTGTCTGTAGGGATAACGTTTCTATTAACAATATCTTTCAGGACCCTTTCCTCCGTTTTATGAGCTGTGGAAAAGAAGTTCCTGTAAAATAGTCTAATAGGGGGTATAGGTGTTGTGTTAGTTGTCTCTTCAGAGGTTGCATGGCTTTTCACTTTCCTTCTTATGATGTCTTCGATGAAACCATTGGAGAAGCCGTTATTGACTAGGACCTGCCTTACCCTACAGAGTTCTTCGTCGACTTGCTTCCATTCTGAGCTGTGGCTGAGAGCACGGTCGACGTATGCGTTAACAACACTCCTCTTGTACCTGTCAGGGCAGTCGCTGTTGGCATTTAGGCACATTCCTATGTTTGTTTCCTTAGTGTAGACTGCAGTGTGGAAACCTCCGCCCTTTTCCATGACTGTTACATCTAGAAAAGGCAGCTTCCCATCCTTTTCCGTCTCGTAAGTGAAACGCAGCACGGAACTCTGCTCAAATGCCTCCTTCAGCTCCTGCAGATGTCTGACATCAGGTACCTGTGTAAAAATGTCGTCAACCTCCAACAGTGAAGCGTAATGTACGAAAGATTGAGAAAATTCGTGTTAGAATTATTAATCTTACTTTTTCGGTCATATTTAATATATATATAATATATATATATATATATATATATATATATATATATATATATATATATATATATATATATATATATGCATTCTCATCAAAAGAATAAGGTGATTTGATAAAATGCTATGCCCAAGATTACCATCCGAGTGCCAGCGGGGAAGTGGTTCATATAGCTTCGGCTATCACTTCCTTATGTCCGGTCGTGATGGTCAAGCAGATTAAGGCGTCCTGTAGTTACCAGTTGCGTTGCCTCTGGGAGTATGGGTTTGAGTCACTTCTGGGGTGTGAGACCCTTCTTGAGCCCGGATGGGCACATGTATAAGCAAGTAGATGGGGTCGCCATGGGTTCTCCCCTAGGTGTCCTGTTTGCGAACTTCTACATGGGTACCATCGAACAAATGGTCTTAGTAGACGTGAACTTGAAACCGGCCATATACTGCAGGTATGTTGACGACATTTTTACACAGGTACCGGATGTCAGACATCTGCAGGAGCTGAAGGAGGCATTTGAGCAGAATAATGTGTTGCGTCACAAAAGTGAGAGAGAGAGAGAGAGAGAGAGAGAGAGAGAGAGAGAGAGAGAGAGAGAGAGAGAGAGAGAGAGAGAGAGAGAGAGAGAGAGAGAGAGAGATAGAGAAGAGAGAGCAAGGGAGAGAAATAGAGAAGAGAGAGAGAGAGAGAGAGAGAGAGAGAGAGAGAAGAATTTGACATCTTGGGAATGAAGTTCGACTCTTCAATGACAATGAAGAGCCATGTGATAAACCTAGCTAAAAAGGCAGCCAGGAAACTTACAGCACTACGGCGCATCTCATATCTTCTTGACAGCAAGGGATGCAAAACCTTATATGAAGCTCAAGTTCGCTCCCATCTTGAGTATGCACCCCTTTCCTGGATTGCCTGCCCCCCATCTTTCGTCAGACTGTTGGACAAAGTGGAGAGACGGGCTAGAAGGCTTATATCTAGTCTTGACCAAGTCTGGTGGGAACGGTCTGAACATCAGAGCCTGCAACACCGTCGGGACGTTGTTGGTTTTACTGTTATGTACAAGGCCAACATCCTCAAAGTTCCGCATTTGGCCCAACTCCGTGGAGTACCAGTAGTTCCCACTCGTAACACTAGGCTCTCAACCTTCAACAGTCTCATGCTGGAAGTGCCATTCTCAAGAACATCACTCCATCAGCGTTCATTCCTTCCGAGACTTACTCGCATCTGGAACTTGTTCGCTCAACAGATTGATACACGGGAGATCAGGTCAACTGTTCACATGAAGACTCTGGCACACAGCTGGCTACAAGATCATCCTGTTCCTTTTATGATTGTTACTTAATGTTTTTTAATGAATAAAGGCTATTCCTTCTAAAGCAAAATATACCAGGCTCATGAAATAAATGGGCATCTAGGAGTAGGTTTCAACTTAGCTTACATAAGTAAATATATGATAGTTCCCATTTTGATAGTTTCAAAGTATACTCTTATATAATAAATGAGTTTCTAGGTGTAGGCTTCAGATGAGCTGAGGTAGGATAACAGCTCTTGCTTGCATTTTCACTAGGTATGTTATTAGGCATCCCTTATGAATCCTAGTCTTAGTTTAAAAAAAAAAAAAAAAAAAAAAAAAAATAAAAGAGAGAGAGAGAGAGAGAGAGAGAGAGAGAGAGAGAGAGAGAGAGAGAGAGAGAGAGAGAGAGAGAGAGAGAGAGAGAGAGAAGGAGAGAATAGAGAAGAGAGAGAGAGAGAGAGAGAGAGAGAGAGAGAGAGAGAGAGAGAGAGAGAGAGAGAGAGAGAGAGAGAGAGAGAGAGAGAGAGAGAGAGAGAGAGAGAGAGCAAGGGAGAGAATAGAGAGAGAGAGAGAGAGAGAGAGAGAGAGAGAGAGAGAAGAGAGAGAGAGAGAGAGAGAGAGAGAGAGAGAGAGAGAGAGAGAGAGAGAGAGAGAGAGAGAGAGAGAGAGAGAGAGAGAGAGAGAGAGAGAGAGAGAGAGAGAGAGAGAGAGAGAGAGAGAGAGAGAGAGAGAGAGAGAGAGAGAGAGAGAGAGAGAGAGAGAGAGAGAGAGAGCAAGGGAGAGAAATAGAAAAGAGAGAGAGAGAGAGAGAGAGAGAGAGAGAGAGAGAGAGAGAGAGAGAGAGAGAGAGAGAGAGAGAGAGAGAGAGAGAGAGAGAGAGAGAGAGAGAGAGAAGAGAGAGCAGAGGAGAGAGAGAGAGAGAGAGAGAGAGAGAGAGAGAGAGAGAGAGAGAGAG
>NC_091184.1:20070016-20115016 GCF_040958095.1 Procambarus clarkii | reverse complement strand
TGTAGCTAAGTTATGGACATTATTGTTGTAATATTATTTAGCATTGGTGATGGTGAAGAAGACAGTCTGAGACGTACTTAAGATGAGACCATTTGATTGATAGGGAAATGTAGGTTAATCAAGGAATTTTCTCATCAGATTCATATGCGAACTGATGTCTATTTTATATTTTTTGTTTAGGCATATTTATGAATAATACTCTTGATTATAAATATATCACTGAAGAGTTTATTGAAGGCAGATTGGCATTTATAACTGTCAGTCAAGTTAACATGAAATTTAAATTTATATTACTCTAGAAATTTACATCACTCTAAATTTACCAGAAATTTATATTACTCTAGCCTAACTTTATCAGTTATGCTGTAATTGTCTTGGAATAATATTTTACCCGATTTACCTGAGGGCCACTAACCCTAGTGGCCTCGGTAAAAACAAGAAGCTGGCAGCTTGTTGAAGGTTCCCTTCCCCCCCTCAATTTTCCTTGATTTTCTCCAGGTATATTTTGAAATTCAGCACATTTTGGCAGTTATGGCGTTGGCGGGTAGTCAGTTCCATCGATCAATAACCCTGTAGGTGAAAAAGCCTGATTCAAAGTTATTAGCTTGATTAGCAATAATATTATCCTGATTCGTATAATCCTCTGTCAATTATATTATCCAAACTGCCAATTATATTAATTAAGATGATTGTGAATTACATAAACCTTACTGGCAATTATATTAGCATGACTGTCAATTTATATCAAACAGATATTTATTTATGTTGTGGTGCTCGAGGGTTCTATTACATCTAATCAAATCAAAGCAAATCAAATCAAATGATTATTTAGGTAAGGTACAGTACATACATACAAGAGATTTTACAAAGAGTGATGGATTTATAGATAGGGCTAGTACATACAATGCCTAAAGCTACTATTACGCAAAGCGTTTCAGGCATGAAAAACTTAAATGACTAAAACTTAATACTAAATGAGCATAAAGAGTAAAATGAAAACATGGAATGAAAACATAGCTGAAAAAGCAGCACAAATACAATTCTGTCGACAAACAGCGCTCTTTTAAAAAAAAAAAAAACAGACATTGGTTGACAATAGAGGGGTAAGGTAGGTTACAGGGAATTTATTAGGTATAGCTTCGTTTTTATCTTAAACTGGTTGAGAGAGGTACAGTCTTTAACATGGTTGGGAAGGTCATTCCACAATCTGGGTCCCTTGATTTGCTAGAGCATTTCTAGTTTGATTAAGTCGTACTCTAGGAATATCAAAACTGTATTTATTTCTGGTGTGGTGCTCATGGGTTCTGTTACAACCTTCTATGAAGCTTTTGAGGCCAGGATTGGCATTACAGTTTAGCGTTTTATATATGTATAATACACATGAGAGAATGTGCAGTGACTTAATGTCTAACATATTCAGAGATTTAAGTAGTGGGTACCGAGTGATGTCTGGGGCCAGAGTTGGATATTGTCCTAATAGCAACTTTGTGTTGAGGAATTAGAGGACGTAAATGATTTTGGGTAGTAGAGCCCCAAGCACAAATACCATAGTTGAGATATAGATAGATAAGGGAGTAATAAAGTCACCAGGGCAGGGCGGGGTACATAATATCTGATCTTAAAAAGAATGCCAACAGTTTTTGAAACTTTTTTTTATATATTTAGAATGTGTCCCTGGAAATTCAGCTTGTGGTGAATAAGAATGCCAAGGAATTTGCCATCTAATTTGTTACAAATTTGGGTATTGTTTATTTTGAGATTTATTTGATTAGAGGATTTATTGCCAAACAGAATATAGAAAGTTTTGTCAATGTTAAGGGTGAGTTTGTTGGCAGTTAGCCAAAGATGGACTTTATTTAGCTCAGTATTTACTGTGGCATTTAGAGCAAGGGGGGTCAGGACTGGAGTAAATGAAGGTTGTGTCGTCAGCAAATAGAATTGGTTTGAGGTGTTGGGAGGCATTTGGAAGGTCATTAATGTAGATGAGAAAGAGGAGGCCAAGTATGCTACCCTGAGGAACACCAATGTTGATGGGTAGGGTGGGAGAAATTGAATTATTCACAGAAACATACTGGAGCCTGTCAGTAAGGTAAGATTTGAGGTATTGCAGGGAGTGTCCTCTGACTCCATAATGATGTAATTTAAGAAGAAGATTTTGGTGGTTGACAGTGTTCAAAAGCTTTACGCAGGTCCACAAATAACCCAACAGGGAACTCATTTTTATCAAGAGCTGTATGAATCGAGTTAAGCATACTAATAAGTGCATCGTTAGTGCTTTTTTTTGCGTCTGAAGCCATATTGGCAAGGGCTAAGTTTATTGTGTTTGGCTAGATAAGAGTAAATCTGCTTATAGATTAGTTTTTGCAAAATTTTTTGACAAGTTTGGCAGGATTGATATATGTCTGTAGTTGATAACATCTGTGAGATCACCACATTTGTGGACAGCGTACTTTCGCTTTTTTTTAGAATATCTGGAAAGGTTTGGAGTTCAAGTGACTTGTTGAAGAGCAATGCAATAGCAGGGGCTAAAGATCTGGAGGCTTTTTTGTAAATTAAAGTTGGTATCTCCTCAAGGGCACTAGACTTGGTTTTAAGGGAAAGGATTATCTCATTGACGTCAGTGGAATTAATAGGCTTTAGGTACAGAGACTGTGGATAGTTACCTGTAAGATAGTCCTTAACGTCAGTACTGGAAGATGGAATATCGTGTGCAAGGGATGACCCAATGGAAGAGAAGAACCTATCGAACTCAATAGCAGAATCAGAGGCTGAAAGCTGACCATCATTATTGGACAGGAGTGTTGGTTTGTTATTTAAAGTCTTCTTTGATCCCAATATTTGTGAAATTGTGCTCCAAGTTTTTTTAATGTTGCTCTTTATTTGGGTAAATTTATTTTCGTAGTATTTAGTTTTGGCTCGTCTAATTATCTTAGATAGCAATAATGAGTAATTCTTTGAGAATTCTTTTTAGACAATTCCTAACCTATACTTCTTCTCAAGGTCATGTTTTTATTAATGGATTTAAGTATTTCCTTTGTACGCCAGGGATTGTTAAGCCTTTTGGTTGTGACTTGTTTTTTAAGCATAGGACAGTGGGTGTTATAAAGGCTAAGAGTTTTTTGAAGAAAAGATTGCACTGCTAGGTTGATGTCCCCTATGTTACCTAACTCGGACTCCCAGTTGACATTATCAGCAGCAGTTATAAAATTGTCTATAGCAGTTTCATTGTGCAGTCCTAAAACTTAACTCCCTTGACTCTAGAGGTGGTTTGCTAATGTTAGTTAAGAGAAATGTGGGGTAATGGTCAGCAGTGCTATCTGTGATTATACCTGAAGTAAGCGGAGAGGTTATGTTTGTCCAGATGTGATCTAGAGTCGTGGCAGTGCTATCAGTGCATTATGGAATCCTGAGGCCTCGCCCTTGACTACATCCGATCCTATCTTAGTGACAGACACCAATATGTAACCATCAATGATACAACTTCTTCCACTCTACCAATTACCGTTGGAGTGCCACAGGGCAGCATCTTAGGACCTCTTATATTTCTTATATATATAAACGATCTGCCTAATGTCTCTAATATTCTCAAACCTATATTTTTTGCTGACGATACTACCCTTATCTACTCAAACCTCAACCCACATACACTAAATAATAGTTGTGAATAATGAATTAAAAAAAGTCCACTTATGGATGTCAACGAACAAACTAACATTAAACATCGAAAAGACTTACTACATCTTATTTGGAAGCAAATCATCAAATGCAATTCAGCTACAGGTAGACAACATTAACATCAGTAATAAAAATGATGGCAAGTTTCTTGGCCTATTCCTAGACAAGAGACTCAACTTCAGCACCCACATTCAACATATAACTAAGAAAGTCTCTAAGACAGTTGGTATACTCTCCAAAATCAGATATTATGTTCCTAACTCTGCTCTCCTCTCACTATATTATGCACTAATCTACCCCTATCTTAATTATGGTATCTGTGCATGGGGGTCTACCACTGCAAACCACCTTAAGCCCATCATCACACAGCAAAAATCTGCTATCAGAATAATAACTAACTCTGCTTTCAGACAACACTCAGCTCCCTTGTTTAAATCCCTAAACTTGCTAAATATTAACTCCCTCCACACATTCTCTTGTGTCAACTACATTTACAAAACCCTGTTCCTAAATGCAAACCATGCTCTGAAACTCTCCCTGGACAGATGTAATAGGACCCATTATCACCACACCAGAAATAAATATCTCTTTGATATCCCCAGGGTCAAACTTAATCTGTGTAAACACTTCTATGCAAATTAAGGGACCTAGTCTATGGAACTCACTCCCTAGTGAATTGAAAAACTGTAAAACTTTTGCCTTATTTAAAAGCAAAACCAAAAAGTACCTAACTTCATCTATTTAGTTTCCTACACTGAGCTTTAAATTTGCTCTGTACCTAGTGTTACCCAATCTCCTAATTTTTATGTAATATCAAACAACCTTATCATTGTGTTCATTGCTGTCTTCTTTTATGTGCTAGCCATATGCTGTATTGTGACTACCAATTTTTGTCAACTACCATTCAAGCTGTCATTGCAATCAATCTTATATTGTTTCTGCTGTATTGTGCCTACCAATTTGTTGTCAACTACCATTTTAAGCTGTCATTGCAATCAATCATAGCTACCTATGTGCTTTAATATACTGTACCTATAATTTTACTCTCATCTTTTTTTTTCATTCCATGTAATCTGTTATCATTTTTTTGTCTATAAATTTTGCAAGTATTTACCTCCTTAAAATTTTCT
The DNA here is from genome assembly GCF_040958095.1 of Procambarus clarkii. Classification (NCBI taxonomy): domain Eukaryota; kingdom Metazoa; phylum Arthropoda; class Malacostraca; order Decapoda; family Cambaridae; genus Procambarus; species Procambarus clarkii. The sequence goes on along the minus strand of NC_091184.1, from coordinate 20,110,211 downwards.
TAGATTAAGGACCTGCCCGAAACGCTGCGCGTGCTAGTGGCTTTACAAGACTGTAATTACCATATTTGTATCCTCACATTCCTTATGTACATTCTTGTATATGCATAAATAAAATAAAATAAATAAATAAAAATAAAATCAGTGATTCTAGTAGGTCTAGTGATTAAGGGTATGAGGAAGCAGGAATTCATACAGTTGAGGAAGCTAACAGCAGTAGGGTGTTCAGGCTCGCAGAGGTCAATATTAAAGTCCCCTGCGATAATTAGATGGTTTTTGTTCAGTCTGTTATCGATGTATTAGATTTCTAAGGTTTGAGTTGAATTCGGACACATCAGTGTTAGGAATTCTATAGACTGCACCCACAGACAGGACAGACTCGGCACCCTTGACTCTGAAGCTGGCGAAGATATACTCCCCATAGCAGTCTCTAGTTCTAATTTCTATTAAGCATGTTAGTTCTTGGTGGTAGTAAAGAGCAGTGCCACCACCTCTCTGAAGTTGACGACAGTTGTGAATTGCCGAGTAGTTAGGCATGTTAAAGAGTTGAGTAGTATCCTCTTTCAACTATGTTTCAGTAAGTATAATAAAAGAGAATTTGTTGTCAATAGTTTCAATCAAGGCACTAACATCATCGAAGTGTTTACCTAGGTCTCTAACGTTCAAGTTGATTACAGAAATATTGTGATTATGAGTTAATACATAGTTTACATCATGTGCTGCAAAATATCTGCAATTTAGATCATTAACCCTCAAACTGCTAGGGGCCCAAATGGAATTCACACCCACAGGCGCAACAAAAAAAAAAATCCAAAAAATTCTTTCGTCTTGTAGAAGTGTTCATTTTTGTTCCCTGATCACAGAAAAAATAACAAAAAAATCGTAGGTGGCATATTTTAGCCGCAATAGGGTAGGGAAGTGTGGCAAAAAAGGGGCGTTGGCAGAGCCTTCGCCAGAGGAGGTCTGCTCCACCCGAGCTGTCAGACGGCAAGTTGCCACAAATATATTATTACCTAATTATTTCAATATCTCTGATTTTTTCTTAATTTTTTTGCAGTAATATTATTCCATACAGTGAATTGTGGTATATTTATATTATAAAATGTGTGAACCATCGCTGTACTCAAAATTATGGTGTGCATATTAGTGATTCAATTATTATGTTCATAAAACAATAAACAAATAGTTTTGCTGTTGTTACACTATATACACAGGTTATATATAAGTATTTGCATGTTTTGTGCACCATAACGAACTACTAAGTTGGTCTTGTGAGTCAAAAAGCAACGAGGAGTGATCGCCGAACACCAGCGAGCCACTCACTGCCACTCCCTCCCTCAACACCACCTCATTCACCCTCATTCACCTCCCACAATACTCTTTCTGTATTTATTTACTATACACAGACGTTATATATACGTATTTACATGTTTTGTTTACCATAACTGTACATCTAAGCTTGTATGGTGTGTAAAGGCCATAAGACGTAGCTACTCACACAGTCAGCTGATCGGCGGCCGCCCTCAAGGCCAGACGCACTAATATTTGTCCTCCAACAATATTGTTTCTGGTGTTATTACGCTATATACACACATTATATATAAGTATCTACCTGTTTTATTCACCATACCTGAACAAATAAGCTGGTATAGGTGCCCAAAGACCATAGTGGCCATCAGTAAACACCATGCCAAGTCGTGCAGACGACGCTCCTCCCTCACCAAAATGGCGGCTCCCAACCTACTCCTCTCGCTGTTATCTCACACTATACACACGTTATATATAAGTATCTACATTTGTGTTCACCATAGCGAACCACTGAGCTGGTATGGTGAGTGCAGTCAATAAATGGTGGCCACACACAGTCAGAAGATGACGCCACAACCCTCCCTCCACAGCCTTACTCCTCCCTCCATGGAGCACAGCGCTAAATATCACCACAATCCTGCTATTATCAGTATCCTGGTCAGTTTTATCAGTCAGGGGGCTTCAGTAATACTATCACTGCTAAATAATGGAACTATCATTTATATTATGGTATTTGTAGGCGATGCTGTGGTCACAAGCTGAACAGCGGTGCTGTGAGCTCGTGCTGCGTGCGCCAGCCTTGGTGGCTTGCTCAATACTGACGCTGTAACACCCAAGAATGTTGGCCTGGATTTTTTTTTCTAGGTGGCATCTGGCAACTATCGGTCGTGGCTGTACTATAGCTGCCCCTATCCCAGGCGGGGCGTTTAAATTATAGCGCGAGACACGAAATCATATATAAATGATGTGCGCGGTTTCGGTTTTGCCACTGATATCATTTATATATGATATGCGAGGTTTGAGGGTTAATGACTAAAGCTTAAAACTAATGGGCAAAAAGAATAAAATGTGTTGAGAACAAATAAAAATAGAGGTAAAAGAGGGGGGAACATGGTTGAAAAAGCAGCACAAATACAATTACAAATTATTACAGAAAATTACATTCAAACAGCGTTGTTTTGAAAAAAAAACAAAAAAACATGGATCGACAACAGAGGGGTAAGGTAGGTTACAGGGAATTTATTAGGTAGTGCTTCGTTTTTATCTTAAACTGGTTGAGAGAGGTACTGTCTTTAACATGGTTGGGAAGATCATTCCACGTTCTGGGTCCCTTGATTTGAAGAGCATTTCTAGTATGATTAAGTCGTACTCTAGGAATATCAAAACTGTATTTATTTCTGGTGTGGTGCTCATGGGTTCTGTTACAACCTTCAATGAATCTTTTGAGGTCAGGATTGGCATTACAGTTCAGCGTTTTATATATGTATAATACACATGAGAGAATGTGCAATGACTTAATATCTAACATATTCAGAGATTTGAGTGGGGGTACCGAGTGATGTCTGGGGCTAGAGTTGGATATTGTCCTAATAGCTTTGTGTTGAGTAATTAGAGGACGTAAATGATTTTGGGTAGTAGAACCCCAATCACAAATGCCATAGTTGAGATATGGATAGATGAGAGAGTAATAGAGAGTCACCAGGGCAGGGCGGGGTACATAATATCTGATCTTAGAAAGAATGCCAACAGTTTTTGAAACTTTTTTTTATATATTTAGAATGTGTCCCTGGAAATTCAGCTTGTGGTCGATGAGAACGCCAAGGAATTTGCCATCTAATTTGTTACAAATTTGGGTATTGTTTATTTTGAGATTTATATGATTAGAGGATTTTTTGCCAAACAGAATATAAAACGTTTTGTCAGTGTTAAGGGTGAGTTTGTTGGCAGTTAGCCAAAGATGGACTTTCTCTAGCTCAGTATTTACTGTGGCCTTTAGAGCAAGGGGGTCAGGACTGGAGTAAATGAAGGTTGTGTCGTCAGCAAATAGAATTGGTTTGAGGTGTTGGGAGGCATTTGGAAGGTCATTAATGTAGATGAGAAAGAGGAGAGGGCCAAGTATGCTGCCCTGAGGAACACCAATGTTGATGGGTAGGGTGGGAGAAATTGTATTATTCACTAGAAACCTACTGGAGCCTGTCAGTAAGATAAGATTTGAGGTATTGCAGGGAGTGTCCTCTGACTCCATAATGATGTAATTTAAGAAGAAGGTTTTGGTGGTTGACAGTGTCAAAAGCCTTACGCAGGTCCACAAATAACCCAACAGGGAACTTCCTTTTTATCAAGAGCTGCGTGTAATCAAGTTAATCATACTAATAAGTGCATCGTTAGTGCTTTTTTTGGGTCTGAAGCCATATTGACAAGAGCTAAGTATATTGTGTTTGGCTAGAAAAGAGTAAAGCTGCTTGTAGATTACTTTTTCGAATATTTTTGACAAGTTAGGCAGGATTGATATAGGTCTGTAGTTGTTAACATCTGTGTGATCAGCACATTTGTGGACAGGGGTTACTCTTGCTTTTTTTTAGAATGTCATGGAAAGGTTTGGAGTTCAAGTGACTTGTTGAAGAGCAATGCAATAGCAGGGGCTAGAGATCTGGAAGGCTTTTTTGTAAATTAAAGTTGGTATCTCCTCGAGGGCACTAGACTTGGTTTTAAGGGAAAGGATTATCTCATTGACATCAGTGGAACTAGTAGGCTTAAGGTACAGAGACTGTGGATAGTTACCTGTAAGATAGTCCTTAACATCAGTACAGGAAGATGGAATATCATTTGCAAGGGATGACCCAATGGAAGAGAAGAACCTATTGAACTCAATAGCAGAATCAGAGGCTGAAAGTGAAACACTCCTGACCAACGTTATTGGAAAGGAGTGTTGGTGTGTTATTTAAAATCTTCTTTGATCCCAATATTTGTGAAATTGTGCTCCAAGTTTTTTTAATGTTGCTCTTTATTTGGGTAAATTTATCTTCATAGTATTTAGTTTTGGCTCGTCTAATTATTTTAGATAGCAATAACGAGTAATTCTTTGAGAATTCTTTGGAGACTGTTCCTAGCCTATACTTCTTCTCAAGGTCGTGTTTTTTGTTAATGGATTTAAGTATTCCCTTTGTAAGCCAAGGATTGTTAAGTCCTTTTGCTTAGTGACTTGTTTTGTAAGCATAGGACAGTGGGTGTTATAAAGGCTAAGAGTTGTTTGTAGAAAAGATTGCACTGCTAGGTTGATGTCCCCTATGTTACCTAACTCGGACTCCCAGTTGACATTATCAGCAGCAGTTATAAAATTGTTTATAAGCAGTTTCATTGTGCAGCCTAAAGCTTAACTCCCTTGTACTCTAGAGGTGGTTTGCTAATGTTAGTTAAGAGAAATGTGGGGTAATGGTCTGTAGTGCTTATCGGTGAATTATACCTGAAGTAAGCGGAGAGGTTATGTTGGTCCAGATGTGATCTAGAGTCGTAGCAGTACTATCAGTGATTCTAGTTGGTCTAGTGATTAAGGGTATGAGGAAGCAGGAATTCATACAGTTGAGGAAGCTAACAGCAGTAGGGTGTTCAGGCTCGCAGAGGTCAATATTAAAGTCCCCTGCGATAATTAGATGGTTTTTGTTCAAGTCTGTTATCTAGTATTAGATTTCTAAGGTTTGAATTTGAATTCAGACACATCAGTGTTAGGAATTCTATAGACTGCACCCACAGACAGGACAGACTCGGCACCCTTGACTCTGAAACTGGCGAAGATATACTCCCCACAGCAGTCTCTAGTTCTAGTTATTTTTAAGCATGTTAGTTCTTGGTGGTAGTAAAGAGCAGTACCACCACCTCTCTGCATTTGACGACAGTTGTGAATTGCCGAGTAGTTAGGCATGTTAAAGAGTTGAGTAGTATCCTCTTTCAACCACGTTTCAGTAAGTATAATAAAAGAGAATTTGTTGTCAATAGTTTCAATCAAGGCACTAACATCATCGAAGTGTTTACCTAGGGATCTAACGTTCAAGTTGATTACAGAGATATTGATGATTATCTGTTAATACATTAGTTTACATCATGTGCTGTAAAATATCTGCAATTTTGATCATTGAAGTGATGATTGTCATAGATAGTGGATGAGAGGTTTAGTTCTGGGTCTATACTTGTCTGCATAAAAAGGCTGATTGCAGGAAAACAAGGCAAGAATGGCAAATTACAAAATAGAGAACAAAGAAAAAAGTAGAATTAAAAATTCTAAAGTAATATAAACTTAATGGTAATTTTAAGTAAAAAGAAAAAAAAACTTAATGGGAACTAGGAATGTAAAAAATTAAGTAGAATAATTAATAACAATAGATGACCAAAAAAGTTAAAATTGCAATTATGAAATCTAATAAATGAATAAGCTTGCTTACTATACTATTATAAGTACACTATAGTTGAATACTAAAGTTACACTAAAACAAACTGAGGTAGTTTAAATAGAGATACACTCAGGAACACTGGATAATGAAGTTAATACTAGAGGACACAGGCAAAGCCAGTGTACTATGGAACATGGGAGTAAAAAGAAAAAAAGACAATAATAAAGATGGCAATATTATTATTATTATTTTTTTTTTTGTTTTTAAATAAAGTTAAAATCTTTTGAAAGGAAAGGCAGAGCTAAAGTACACAAAGGTAGTTAAATGAGATTATAATTTGAATTCAGGCTATACAGCAGACATCCCACAGTCACTGAGGAAAGAATTAAGGTGAGCTTCAGTGGTTATTGAATAGGTTTTTCTAGTGTCAGTCCCCCTCCCCATCCGGCCTGTTGGCGTCGTGAGGGGGCTTGGTGGATGGCTGCCAGAGTGTGATGCTCTGTGGGGCAGTCCTCTGTCCTTTTCTGGCCTTGCACTCCTGCTGCTGTCTTCTCTAATTGTGCCGGATCACTTTTCCTTTTTCTTATGTTTCGTTTTTCTCCCCCTTCTTCTCCTATCTGCTTGTCGTTTCCTGCTGACCTTTTGCTTGTTTTGGATTATTTCTTTGGACTTCTTCTATTTTGACGCCCGGGTGCTTGAGGAGGCATACTCTTGCACCCGTAGAACTGTAGTACCCAACGTCTCGAGCGAGGGGAACCTTTTATTGTCAATCCCCCTTTCGTCGCTGAACCCGATCTCGACGGACTGACAGTTCTTTAGGTGGCGTTTGTGGGGCGTATACTCACGACGCACCCCTAGGGGGCCCCGGCATGATTGGCGATAGCTTCCTGTTGGGTGTCCTGCCTCTAATTGTGGCTTCATGGTGGGTATGGGGGCACATTCGTGGATGAATTTTTCTCTTCGTTTCTATGTCATTGAATGTTTCCGTTGTACCCTCTCGGGCTCGTGGGGTGGGCGACCAAGCCCCCGAGTCGGCCTGTATTGGAAGACCAGGCTTTGTAACTCCCGCTGCGTTGGACCCCGACCTTGCTCCTCCTTTGACCGTCCTGACTTCTTCCCCCAGCTCCCCTCCCTCCTCTGTGGTTGGGTCGAGCCTCCAGCCCCTGGTGGTGACCACTTTGTCTCCTGGTGCGGCTAAGTCTCTCGTTGTGACTACTTCGCCTTTTGACCCCTCTCTAGGGGTTCTCAACGCCGTTCGCGCCCCAGCCGCACTCACTAGATTCCTTCCCGTGCTGATGCGTATCAGGCCTTGTTTGGTCCTGCTTCATGGGCCAAATACTTTGATCTCCCTCTTGATTCTGCGCCTCCTGACGATTTCTCCCTCCATCGGCATCTTGTAGATTCCGTGGATTCTGTTACCTTCAACCCCACTCGTCTCGGTACACGTGTCGTTGCTGCTCCTTCTCAGGATGCAGCTTCCCGCTTGGCTGCCTTATCTTGCCTTGGTGAGATCCCTGTTCGGGTCTCCAAGACCGTTCAGATGAATGCCAGTGTTGGCACTATTCTCCTCCCACCCCATGTTGCAACCGGTGTTCGGAATCTGCAGGATTGCCATGATGATATTCGGCATATCCTTGATGCCCAAGGCCATTCTGTCCTCCAGGTTGATTCGTTTACTCGTCCCCCTCGTGGTCGTCGCCGTCAATCCCTTCGCGTTGTGAAGATCACCTTTGATGGTAGGACCCTTCCATCCTCGGTCATTCTTGCTGGTGCTAGATGCTCTGTCCAGGAGTATATTCCTTCTCCTCGACTTTGTAACAAGTGCTGGAGGTTTGGGCATGGTGCCCTTCGCTGCTCTGGGACTGTCTCTCTCTGTCCTTTGTGTGGGGGTGAAGGTCACTCTAAGTCGGAGTGCACTTCTCCCCAAGCTCACTGCCTCAACTGCGGTGAGGCCCATCCTACCTTCTCCCGTGCCTATGTCCATTACAAGCTCGAGGCAGCCGTCCTCAACCTGAAGCACCGGGAGCGTTTATCTTTTCCTGAGGCGAGGCGCTAGGTTCGCCGGCTCCCGCCTTATACTAACATCTCTTATGCTCGCGTGTTGCGCTCTTTCTCTCCTCATCCTTCCCCCCTTCCTCAGACTCTCAACCGTTTCCGGGCCTTGGACCCTGATACGCCCACTGCCCCCTCCTCTGTCCCTTTGTGTTCTGTCCCGAGGGGTCCCCCTCCTGGTCCTCTGTCTGGGGTTCCCCTTCTTTCTACCCGGTCTGTCATGTCTCCTGTGTCTTCTTCCTCGTCCCCCTCCGATCCTCCTTCCCATCCTCTTCCTCCATCTATTGGCTCTCCCCACCGCCTGTCGGTGCAGGCGGATGTCCATCGCTCTCCTAGCGGCCATCGTGTGTGCTCTCGTTCAGCTTCTCCTGTTGAGACACTAGAATCCGTTGCCCGGTACGTAGTTGCTGGGACACCAGTCTCTTTAAGTCAGAAGCGTAAGCCTGGCTCCTCTCCTTCCTCCTCCCCGGCGGGTAAGAAGGCTTCGCTTTCTTCCTCAGCTCCTACTTCTGGCTCTGTTGCTCCTTCCCCTCCCGTTTCAGTGATTGCACCCCCTGTTCCTGCGATTGCACCCCCTGTTCCTGCGATTGCACCCCCTGTTCCTGCTATGGAGGTTTCTTTGGCCCCTGCTTCCCTTTCGGTTACTGCTCTTGCTGGGGTGCGCTCCCCTCTTTCTACTCCCCCTCTTCCTGCTGCTGTCCTTGACTGCTCCTCTCCGTTGTCTCCTCCTCTTCCTCCTCCGGACCCCGCCCGCCCACCTCTGATCTGTTCTCCCGTTTCCTTCTCTCCGTCTTTGCTCAGTTTACCCATGCCCCCTAACCCTGACTTTGCTGACCCTGATCCCGACCCTGATATTCTGTAACATGCTCTGTTGCTCTTTCGCCTTTGTTTCTTCCTTGTTCTCTGTTTTTGTCCTTTCTCTTCTCATCGTTGTCCATTCTTCAATGGAACGTTTGAGGTTATTACGCCAATTTCCTCGAACTCCAACTTCTGATTTCGCGGTTTTCGCCCCTTTGTGTCTGTCTCCAGGAGCCGATGCTTGGTGCTCGTCCTGGTCGTTTTCGTGGCTATTCCTTTCACTCCCCCCCCCCCCCAGCCGTTGCTGGGGCTTCTAATTCTTCTGCTCTCTTGATTCGTGCTGATGTTCCCTTTGTTCCTTTACTTTTTCCTTCGCCTCTCCATTGTTCTGCTGCTCGTATCTTTGTGGGGAAATGGTACACAGTTTGTTCCATTTATCTCCCCGCGAGTGTCCCGCTCTCTCTTCCTGATTTGAAACACCTCCTAGACTCCTTGCCGGAGCCTGTGCTCCTGCTGGGTGACTTCAATTGTCGTCATTCTCTTTGGGGTGACGTTCTGACGAATACCCGGGGTCGCCTCCTTGAGCCATTTCTCCTCTCTTTTTCCCTGTCTCTTCTGAATTCTGGTGAGCCCACTCATTTGGACTCTCGGACTCGCACCCTTTCTTGTCATGATCTTTCTCTCCGCTCTTCTTCTCTTTACTTAGATTTCACGTGGCAGGTTCTTGATGACCTCCATGGAAGTGATCATTTCCCCATCCTTGTTTCCTTTTTCTCTTTTCGCCCTTCCCTCTCTTTTCCTAGGTGGCAGTTTGCTAAGGCAGACTGGACCCTATTTACCCTCAGTGCTGCTCTCTCTGACCTCTCCCTTCTGCCTCTCTCTCGCACTCTCCTCCTTTTTCATGACACTGTCTTCAACGCTGCCCTCTGCTCTATTCCTCGCTCTTCCTCTCGAGGTTTTCGGAAGTGCGTTCCCTGGTGGAGTGCGGACTGTGCTCGGGCAATCCGCTGTAAGCGTGCAGCCTGGAAGAAGCACCGCCGTAGGCAGACGACCGATTCTTTTCTTTTCTTTCGGAAAGCGAGTGCGGTGGCTTGTAGGGCCATCCGTACGGCTAAACGTGAATGTTGGGCATCTTATGTCTCAACAATTACGTCCGAAACCCCTCTGGCCCAGATCTGGAAGCGTATCCGCAAGATAGCGGGTAAGTTCGTTCCCGATGTTTCACCGGTCCTTCACCTCCATGATACTCTTGTGGCGGACCCGTTGCAGGTCGCTTCCGAACTGGGTTCCCACTTTTCTTCTGTTAGCTCTGGTCTTCATCTTCCCCAATCTTTCCTTCTTCGTAAACCTGTCCTTGAGTCTTGTCCTTTAGATTTCTGCACTCATCTTCAGCTTCCCTATAATGATTCCTTCTCTCTCTCTGAACTTCGTTCTGCCCTGGCCCTCTGCGGTTCTACGGCGGCGGGCTCCGATGGTAATCATTATGAGATGCTTCGCCATCTCCCTCTGAGCACGTCTCAGTATTTACTGAGTCTGTATAATCGGATCTGGGAGTCGTCGTCAGTCCCTGAGGACTGGCTCGATGCCGTTGTCCTCCCTGTTCGCAAACCGGGGTCTCTGGGTACTTCCCCTAAGGACTTTGGCCCTATTGCTCTCACAAGTTGTGTCTGCAAACTCTTTGAACGTATGGTTAACGTTCGTCTGATGTGGTTCCTGGAACACCATCACCTCCTCTCCCCTTCTCAATTTGGTTTCCGCAAGTGCTGCAGCACGACAGATGTCCTGGTGAACTTGGAGGTCTATATTCGTACTGCTTTTGCTGCGAAGACCTCCGTTGTTGCCGTCCTTTTTGACCTGGAAAAGGCTTACGACACCACTTGGCGATATCATATTCTATCTCGAACTTCATTCTTTAGGCCTTCGTGGTCATCTCCCTCTCTTTCTCCGCAGCTTCCTCTCTCGTCGTTCCTTTCGGGTGCGCCTTGGTACCACTCTCTCTGCCTCTTTTCGGCAATACGAAGGTGTGCCCCAGGGTAGTGTTCTGAGCACTACTCTTTTTCTGGTTGTCCTCAATGGTCTTCTTTCCTCTCTTCCTTCTGGTGTCTTCTCCGCTCTCTATGTCGACGATCTTACCCTTTGCTGTCAGGGTGATGATTCGCCTCTCCTTCAGCGCCGGCTTCAACTTGCAATTGATGACGTGTCCTCTTGGGCCACCGATCATGGCTTCAAGTTCTCTACTTCTAAGACTTGTGCCATGACTTTTACGCGGAAACGGGTCGTTCTTCGTCCCTCTTTGTCACTTTATGGTCATCCCCTTGAATACAAAGATTCTGCGATGCTTTTGGGGTTATTCCTTGACACTCGTTTGTCTTGGTCTCCCCATATCTCTTACCTCCGTGTTGAGTGCTCTAAGGCCCTTACCCTCCTTCGGGTCTTGTCCCATACTTCTTGGGGGGCAGATAGGCGCACTCTCCTTGCTTTACATTTCTCTCTCATCCTGTCTAAGCTCGATTATGGTTGCCCTGCTTACTCGTCTGCTTCTCCTTCTACTCTTCGCCGTCTTGATGCTTTGCACCATACTGGGTTGCGCCTCAGTTCTGGTGCCTTTCGTTCGACTCCCATCCTTATCTTGTATGTTGACACTGGCTTCCTGTCTCTCCAAGACCGCTGTGATCGCTACTGTCTTCGCTATCTTGCGCGGTCCTTGCAACATCCTTCCTCTCGCCTCTGTCGTGCTTTAACTTTTACCCCTCCTGCGGTTCCTGTTCCTCTTCACCACCTCCCTCTTTCTGTCCGGTTATCTCGCCTACAGGATTCTCTTTCCGTTCGTATTTCTGATGTTTCTCCTCGTGTTGTTCCTTCTTTGCCCCTGTGGAGAGTCCCTCTTCCGCGGTTTTGTACATCCTTGTCCCGTATCACTAAAGCTTTTACCCCTCCTACGATTCTAAAACTCCTTTTCCTCGAGCACTTTTCTTCAAACTCCCGCTCCGTTTCTGTCTTCACTGATGGGTCTAAGTCTGCGGATGGTGCTGGCTACTCTGTTGTTTTTCCTGATCGCACTTATATGTGTCGCTTACCTCCGGAGACTAGCATCTTTACAGCAGAGCTTTATGCTATTCTCTATGCTCTTCGTCTCCTGCTTTCTCGTTGTCAGTCTTCCTTTGTAGTTGTTGTTGACTCTCGTAGTGCCCTCATGGCTCTCGGGTCCTTTAATCCGGTTCATCCAGTAGTTGTTGAGATCCAGCATTGGCTGTTTCTTGTTCACAGTAAATTTAAGTCGGTTGAGTTTTGTTGGGTTCCCAGCCATATTGGTGTGTCTTTAAATGAGCGTGCGGATGCTGCCGCCAAGGAAGCTGTCCGCTCTTGTCCCATCTCTCGTAAAGGTATTCCATATTCCGACTTTTACCCGGTTATCAATTATTCCGTCCTTACCCGTTGGCAGGCTTCTTGGTCGTCTGTTACTGGTAACAAACTACGTACTCTGAAATGTTGTGTTTCCTCGTGGCCGTCCTCCTTCCACCGTAACCGGCGGTGGAAAACAGCTCTGGCGAGGTTGTGTATTGGCCATACTCGCTTAACCCATGGTCACTTGATGGAGCGCCGCCCTGCTCCTTATTGTCCTAGTTGCATTGTCCCTCTTACGGTCGTGCATGTCCTTCTTGAATGTCCTGACTTCCAGGACGAGCATGTGTCTTGCTTTCCGACCGCCCCTCGCGGTCACCTGTCCCGCAATAGAATTCTTGGTGACTCGGATACTTTTGATATCGTTCGCCCTATGCGTTTTTGTTCTCGTATTGGCATCCTTGGTGATATTTAGCGCCCTCTGATTATTTTGCGCATTTGATGGTGCTACATAGCCTTCCCGGTTTGGTGCCTTCTTTTGATAATTACTTACTTACTTACTTCCAGTGTCAGTCCTCCTAGCTATAATTTTACCATCTCGCACAAAACAAGAGGTTTTGTTATACCCATTGTTTCATGTTTTGTCTTGTGCTTGTTCCAAGTTTGTTCACCTCACCCAAAACTGTTGTACCATATCACCTCACCAAAATGTGAGTATAAGTATGGATGTATAATGAGTGTTTACAGGTTACAGTTGTGTGTGTAAACTAAAGTCTTTGAAAATGTAATAAGTTATTACGAAATGTGTTCAGGCATAGTGTCAGACTAGAAATAACAATAAATTTTGGAGAATTGATTTTTCAATGAAATATTGAGAAAATTCATGTTAGAATTATTAATCTTACCTTTTTGGTCATATTTAACAACATATGTTTTCAAGAAAGACTGCTACCAAAATATACTAATATATATGTATATATATATATATATATATATATATATATATATATATATATATATATATATATATATACATATACATATATTATATACCATATCACATTATATATACCATATCACAGTACTATCCTGTGAGTCTTCATATGTCCACGTTGACTGAATCTCTTCCCACATTCTGGACACCTATCATTTTCTGGTGATTATATATATATATATATATATATATATATATATATATATATATATATATATATATATATGTCGTACCTAGTAGCCAGAACGCACTTCTCAGACTACTATGCAAGGCCCGATTTGCCTAATAAGCCAAGTTTTCATGAATTAATTGTTTTTCGACTACCTAACCTACCTAACCTAACCTAACCTAACTTTTTCGGCTACCTAACCAAACCTAACCTATAAAGATAGGTTAGGTTAGGTAGGGTTGGTTAGGTTCGGTCATATATCTACGTTAATTTTAACTCCAATAAAAAAATATTGACCTCATACATAATGAAATGGGTAGCTTTATCATTTCATAAGAAAAAAATTAGAAAAAATATATTAATTCAGGAAAACTTGGCTTATTAGGCAAATCGGGCCTTGCATAGTAGGCCAAAAAGGGAGTTCTGGCTACTAGGTACGACATATATATATATATATATATATATATATATATATATATATATATATATATATATATATATATATATTATTAAATATGACCGAAAAAGTAAGATTAATAATTCTAACATGAATTTTCTCAATCTTTCGTACATTCCTTTTCACTGTTGGAGGTAAATCAAAAATCAATTCTCCAAAATTCATTTTTATTTCTAGTCTGACGCGACACTTGAGCGCGTTTCGTAAAACTTATTACATTTTCAAAGACTTTAGTTTACACATACACAACTGAATAGAACTTACACATCTCCGATTTATTTATATCTACATTTGAGTGAGGTGGATGGGGTGAGGTGGCATTAATAGGGTATTAATTTCATCAACACAAGACAGAACACGAAACAATGGGTATTGAATAGAAGTGATTGTAGAAAGCCTATTGGTCCATATTTCTTGATGCTTCTATATTGGAGCGGAGTCTTGAGGTGGGTAGAATATAGTTGTGCATTAATTGGCTGTTGATTGTTGGTGTTGACTTCTTGATGTGTAGTGCCTCGCAAACGTCAAGCCGCCTGCTATTGCTGTATCTAGCGATGATTTCTGTGTTGTTTACTAGGATTTCTCTGGCGATGGTTTGGTTGTGGGAAGAGATTATATGTTCCTTAATGGAGCCCTGTTGCTTATGCATCGTTAAACGCCTAGAAAGAGATGTTGTTGTCTTGCCTATATACTGGGTTTTTTGGAGCTTACAGTCCCCAAGAGGGCATTTGAAGGCATAGACGACGTTAGTCTCTTTTAAAGCGTTCTGTTTTGTGTCTGGAGAGTTTCTCATGAGTAGGCTGGCCGTTTTTCTGGTTTTATAGTAAATTGTCAGTTGTAACTTCTGATTTATGTCTGTAGGGATAACGTTTCTATTAACAATATCTTTCAGGACCCTTTCCTCCGTTTTATGAGCTGTGGAAAAGAAGTTCCTGTAAAATAGTCTAATAGGGGGTATAGGTGTTGTGTTAGTTGTCTCTTCAGAGGTTGCATGGCGTTTCACTCAAAGACCTCGCGCTTCTGAGGAAACTACTCCAAGCTTGTACTAAAGAGGCACCCTTCTTGAGCCCGGATGGGCACATGTATAAGCAAGTAGATGGGGTCGCCATGGGTTCTCCCCTAGGTGTCCTGTTTGCAAACTTCTACATGGGTACCATCGAGCAAAAAGTCTTAGTCGACATGAACTTGAAACCGGCCATATGCTGCAGGTATGTTGACGACATTTTTACACAGGTACCTGATGTCAGACATCTGCAGGAGCTGAAGGAGGCATTTGAGCAGAGTTGCGTGCTGCGTTTCACTTACGAGATGGAAAAGGATGGGAAGCTGCCCTTTCTAGATGTAACAGTCATGGAAAAGAGCGGAGGTTTCCACACTGCAGTCTACACTAAGGAAACGAACATAGGAATGTGCCTAAATGCCAACAGCGACTGCCCAGACAGGTACAAGAGGAGTGTTGTTAACGCATATGTCGACCGTGCTCTCAGCCACAGCTCAGAATGGAAGCAAGTCGACGAAGAACTGTGTAGGGTAAGGCAGGTCCTAGTCAACAACGGCTTCTCCAATGGTTTCGTGGAAGACATCATAAGAAGGAAAGTGAAACGCCATGCAACCTTTGAAGAGACAACTAACACAACACCTATACCCCCTATTAGACTATTTTACAGGAACTTCTTTTCCACAGCTCATAAAACGGAGGAAAGGGTCCTGAAAGATATTGTTAATAGAAACGTTATCCCTACAGACAAAAATCAGAAGTTACAACTGACAATTTACTATAAAACCAGAAAAACGGCCAGCCTACTCATGAGAAACTCTCCAGACTCAAAACAGAACGCTTTAAAAGAGACTAACGTCGTCTATGCCTTCAAATGCCCTCTTGGGGACTGTAAGCTCCAAAAAACCCAGTATATAGGCAAGACAACAACATCTCTTTCTAGGCGTTTAACGATGCATAAGCAACAGGGCTCCATTAAGGAACATATAATCTCTTCCCACAACCAAACCATCGCCAGAAAATCCTAGTAAACAACACAGAAATCAACGCTAGATACAGCGATAGCAGGCGGCTTGACGTTTGCGAGGCCCTACACATCAAGAAGTCAACAGCAGCAATCAACAGCCAATTAATGCACAACTATATTCTACCCACCTCAAGACTCCGCTCCAATATAGAAGCATCAAGAAATATGGACCAATAGGCTTTCTACAATCACTTCTATTCAATACCCATTGTTTCGTGTTCTGTCTTGTGTTGATGAAATTAATACCCTATTAATGCCACCTCACCCCATCCACCTCACTCAAATGTAGATATAAATAAATCGGAGATGTGTAAGTTCTATTCAGTTGTGTATGTGTAAACTAAAGTCTTTGAAAATGTAATAAGTTTTACGAAACGCGCTCAAGTGTCGCGTCAGACTAGAAATAAAAATGAATTTTGGAGAATTGATTTTTGATTTACCTCCAACAGTGAAAAAGAATGTACGAAAGATTGAGAAAATTCGTGTTAGAATTATTAATCTTACTTTTTCGGTCATATTTAATAATATATGTCTACAGGAAAGACTGCTACCAAAATATACTAATATATATATATATATATATATATATATATATATATATATTATATATATATATATATATATATATATATATATATATATATATATATATATATATATATATATATATATAATGTTGTACCTAGTAGCCACAACGTCGTACTCGGCCTACTATGCAAGGCCTGATTTGCCTAATAAGCCAAGTTTTCCTGAAATATTATATTTTCTCTAATTTTTTTCTTATGAAATGATAAAGCTACCCATTTCATTATTTATCAGGTCAATTTTTTTTATTGGAGTTAAAATTAACATAGATATATGACCGAACCTAACCAACCCTACCTAACCTAACCTATCTTTATAGGTTAGGTTAGGTTAGGTAGGTTAGGTAGTCGAAAAACAAATAATTCATGAAAACTTGGCTTATTAGGCAATTCGGGCCTTGCATAGTAGGCTGAGAAGTGTGTTCTGGCTACTAGGTACGACATTATATATATATATATATATATATATATATATATATATATATATATATATATATATATATATATAAATATGTCGTACCTAGTAGCCAGAATGCACTTCTCAGCCTACTATGCAAGGCTCGATTTGCCTAATAAGCCAAGTGATTTCTTTATTTTCAATAAATTGTTTGCAGTTAGTTTATTTGAATGGATATTATTATATTATATTAAGGGGGCATCTGAGTATTATAGTGAAAGTTGTTCAATGTCAACCAATATTAATTTTTAAGTTGTATATGAAAAGTGCTTAAATTGTCCCAAGTTTCAGTACTGCAGTGTAAATAGAAAGGGAGTTTTTTTTTCCAACGTTTTTTACACATTTTCAAGTCCACACTTCAGAACACACGTTTCAGATATAGTTATTCTGTGACACTTTTCTGACACATTAGCATATAATAAAGGATTTGGGGCTTTAGAATTTCCAAAACATCTTTAGTTTTCCTAATACAAATGTTCAAAGTTCCCAAAATTTTTTTTGCAAATATGGCATGTTTATTGCTATTATAAAATCTATAAATGAACTTAGAGAAAAATGAAAGCCCCCCAATGTAGAGACATGCCCTCCACATATACTGTGTAAGTTTCATGTAAATTGAATAAAAAGGGAATCAGTTTTGTAAACGTTTGTGTCAATTGAAAAAAAAAAAAAATGAATAAAGTCTAAGGTTCTAAAATCTGTGGCTGAGGTTAACATCAACCAATTTTCTCCAAAATTGGCATCCTTACAGATAGGCTTACGTACAGTCAGGTGTGTAAGTTTGATGCAAATCGCCCCCAAAAAAAAAGAAAAAAAAATTTAAAAAAAAAGAAAAAAAATTCCTTTTTTTTTGTCTTAAATTTTTTTTCCAATTAAACTAATTATAATATTTGTTTAATATATGCTATTGTGATAGCAAAGAGTCGTAGTTATGATTTTCAGTTGACACTTTTGATTGATAATCGATTTTGACCATTTTTGCATAATTTTCACAACTACTTCAATATTTTGTTTCTCCCTTCCTATTTATGCTACGATGCTGAAACTTGGACCAGATAAAACACTTTTCATATAGAACTTGTCAAAAAAGTTTGATTTAAGTCGAATGAGTTTTCATTTATTGCATTTTTGGGGCAAATTGGAACCTAATGCCTTTTTAACATAAATTATTGACGTAGTTGAGTTTGTTTAGGTTAGGTTAGGTAGGGTTTGTTAGGTTCAGTCATATATCTACATTAGTTTTAAGTCAAATATATACAAATTAACTCATACATAATGAAATGGATAGCTATATTATTTCATAAGAAAAAAAATAGAAAAATATATAATGTCAGGAAAACTTGGCTTATTAGGCAAATCGGGCCTTGCATAGTAGGCTGAGTGCTGCGTTCTGGCTACTAGGTACAACATATTTATATATATATATATATATTATATATATATATATATATATATATATATATATATATATATATATATATATATATATATATATATATATAGGGATTGCCCCAGTAGATTGCCACAAGGATAGTAAACATATCCCTGAAACCCAAGGCCATTCAATGCTCCAGATTGATATGTTACTCGACCTCCCTCGTGGTCATCCTGGCCAGTCTCTTTGCGTAATGAAGATCACGTTTGATAGTAGGTCCCTTCCGTCTTCCGTAATTCTTGCTGGTGCCAGATGCTCCATTCAGGCACATCTGTTCTCCTCCCCTCTGCAATAGGTGCTGGAAATTTGGGCATAGTCTCTTCAAATGCACAAGTGCCGTGTCACTATGCCCCTTGTGTGGATACTCTGGTCATTATAAGACAGTGTTTTTCTTCCCAAGCTCACTGCATTAATTGCGGTGATGCCCACCCAACCTTCTCCCACACATGTGTGCAATACAAATTTGAGGAAGCCATCCTCAATTTGAAACATCAGAATCATTTATCTTTTCTTGAGGTGAGACGCCAAGTATGCCATCTTTTATCTTCCTCTGGCATGTCTTATACTCGTATATTGCGTTCCACTTGTCGCCCTCTCCCACTTTCTCAGTTTTGCAACCGTTTCCAGGCCATGGACCTGGACACCACCACCACCACCACCACCTCACCTACTCTATTGAATTCTGGGCCAGAGGGTCTTCCTCCTGGTTCTCTGTCTGGTGTCTCCCTTCCCTTCCTCCCTTCCTTCCCTTCCTTCCCTTCCTTCCTTCCTTCCTTCCTTCCTTCCTTCCTTCCTTCCTTCCTTCCTGCCTTCCTTCCTTCCTTCCTTCCCAGTGTTCCCTGTCTCCTGTGCCCTCTTTTCCTTCTCGGCCCTCCCCTCTTGTATTTTGGCCCTCCACACCGCCTGTCCATCCAGGTCGTTGTCCCTCCTCCCAGCAATCTTCATATTGACTGCTCCTGTTCTCCTTCTCCTGTTGAGACTGCAACGGCTGTCGCCCAGTACGATGCTGCTGGCACACCTGTCTATGTTAGAAACATAAGCCTGGCTCCTCCTCTTCCTCCCCAGCAGGTAAGAAGGCATCAATCTCTTCCTCACCTTCCGACTCCGACTCTATCCCTGAATCCCTCCTCCCATTTCGGTGGTTAAGTCCTCTGTCCCAAATATGGAAATTCCCTTGGCCCTCAATTCTCTCTTGGATGCTGCCCTTGATGAGGTGCGCTCCCCTGTTTCTGCCCCTCCTCTCCCTGATTGCCTTGACCGCACCTCTCCAATGCTGCTCTGGACCCTGTCAGTCCCCCTCTGGTTCATCCTACCACTACCTTGACTCCATTGTTCTTGCTAGATTTACCTGTTCTTGCTAGATTTACCTGTTCTTAATAGATTTACCTGTTCTTGCTAGATTTATCTATGCTCCATAACCACAATTTCACTGCTCCTGATCTTGCTTAGTGTACTGTTTTAATTTGCCTTTGTTTGACCCGTGTTCTCTATTTCTATTCTCTCTATTTTTGACAATGTTTATTCTTCATTTGAATATTCGTGTATTTTATGCCAACTTATATGAATTCCAGCTTCGGATATCACAGTTTTCACTGCTTTGTGTCTGTCTCCAGGAGCCGATGCTTAGCACTTGTCCTGGTCACTTCCGTGGTTACGCCAGTCTCTTCCCCCCTCCATTTTTTGCTAGGGCCCATAACACTACTGCTCTTTTGATTCGTACTGATATTACCTTCGTCCCCATACTTTTCCAGTTGCACATTGAGTGTTCTGTGGCCCATATCTTTTGAGTAATTGGTATACAGTCTGTTCCATTTATCTCCCCCCAAATTTCCCTACTTTCTTTTCCTGGTCTTAAACACCCATTGGACTCTTTAGCAGAGCCTATGCTCCTGTTGGGTGATTTTACCTGTCGGCATACCCTCTGGGGTGATGTTCTGCACACGGGGCTGCCTTCCCGAAGGGTTCGTCCTCTGTTCTTCTCTGTCTCTTCTGAATTCTGGTGAACCCACTTATGTTGACACCTGCTCTTGCACCTGTCTCCTGTCTTGATCTTTCTCTCCTGCCCCTGTTCTCTTTATTTAGATTTCACATGGACGGGTTCTTCGTGACCTCCATAACAGTAACCATTTCCCCATCCTTGTCACCTTTTTCTCTTTTCAGCCTTCCGTCTCCGTCCCTAGGTGGCAGTTTGCCAAGGCTAACTGGAATCTATTCACCCTACATGCTACTCTTTTCGACCTCTCTGATCTGCCTCTCCCTCAAGCCTTACTCCTTTTTATCACACCATTTTAGACGCTGCCCTCCTGCCCTCTGGGAGCCGGTCGGCCGAGCGGACAGCACGCTGGACTTGTGATCCTGTGGTCCTGGGTTCGATCCCGGGCGCCGGCGAGAAACAATGGGCAGAGTTTCTTTCACCCTATACTCCTGTTACCTAGCAGTAAAATAAGTACCTGGGTGTTAGTCAGCTGTCACGGGCTGCTTCCTGGGGGTGGAGGCTTGGTCGAGGACCGGGGCGCGGGGACACTAAAGCCCCGAAATCATCTCAAGATAACCTCAAGATATTCCTCGCTCTACCTCCTGAGGCATGTGGAAGTGCGTTCCCTGGTTGACTGCAGGCTGTGTTTTGGCTGTCTGCTGTAAGAGCGCAGCATAGAAGAAAGACAGATGCAGATTGATGGTTGTTTGTTTTCTTTCGTTTTACAAGGCGAGTGTGGTCCGTACGGCTAAACGTGTGAGTTTGAAATCTTTTGTCTTCACCATTACGACTGATATTCCTCTGCCCCAGATCAGGAAGAAAATCTGTAAGATATCGGGTAAGTTTGTTCCAGATATCTCGCCAGTCTTTCACTTCTGTGTTTCTATTGTGGTGGATCCAGTGTCGGTTGCCACCGAACTGGGTTCCCCGTTTTTCGACTCTTGGCTCCAGTTCTAGTCTTCCTCCATCTTATTCGTAAGCACCTTCATGAATCTTGTTCCATAGATTTTCACATGCATCTCCAGCTTCTCTATAATGATCATTTCTCTCTTTCCAAACTCCAGTCTGCCCTGACTCCTTGCGGTTCTATGGCAGCAGGCTCAGATGGCAAAACTCATAATGAATGTCATCTCCCTCAATGCACATTTCAGTATATACTGAATCTGTTTAACCGTATCTGCGAGTCGTCATCTGTCCCTAAGGACTGGCTTGAGGTATTTGTTTTTCCTATTCGGAAACCAGGGTCTCTAGGGACAGCTCCTAAGAACATCTGCCTAATTGCCTTCGCGAGTTGCGTCTCCATACTCTTTGAATGTATGTTCATTGTCGGTATGATGTGGTTTTTGGAACACTATTGCCACCTTCTCCCATTCTCAATTTGGCTTTCGCAAGTGTCAAAACATGACTGATGTCTTGATGAACCTGATGTCTATATTCATACTGCTTTTGCTGCAAAGATCTCTGTTGTTGCTGTTGTCCTTTTTTGACCTGGAAAAGGCATATGACACCACCTGGAGATGGCATACTGTATTCTGTCCCAACTCTGTTACTTTGGCCTTCGTGGTAATCTCCTTCTCTTCCTACAAAGCTTCCTCTCTAATCGTTCCTTTAGAGTGAGGGTTTGTACCATTCTGCCTCTTTTCGGCAATACGAAGGTGTACCCCCACGGTAGTGTTCTGAGCACTTGCTCATTTTCCTGGTTGCCCTCAATAATCTTTACTCCCTTTCCTCTGGCATCTTCTCAGCTCTCTGTCAGCGATCTTAACCTTCGATGTCGAGGTGATGAATTGTCTTTCCTCCAACTGCATCTTCAACCTGCGATTGATGCCGTGTCGTCCTGGACAATCAATCATGGCATCAAGTTCTTCACAACTAAAACTTGTGCTCTGACTTTTACTCGGAAGTAGGTCATTCGTCGTCCGCCATTGTCGCTTTATGGTAATCCCCTTTTGTGCATAGATTCTGCTAAACTTATGGGGTTATTCTTTAGCACTCATTTGTCTTGATCTCCCCATATCTCTTACCTCTGAGTTGAATGTTTTAAGGTCCCTAACTTACTTAAGGTAAGTTATACTTCCTGGGGAGCTGATACGAGCACGCTCCTCTCTCGTACTGTCTAAACTCAATTATAGTTGTCGTGCTTACTCATCTGCTTCTCATTTTACTCTTTGCTGCCTTGATGCTCTGCACCATACTGGGTTATTCTTCAGCCCTGGTGCGTTGCGTTCAACTCCTACCCTAAGCCTGTATGTCGAAACAGGCATCCTGTCTCTACAGGATCGCCGTGATCGCTACTGTCTTCGCTACATTGTGCAGTCCCTACAACACCCTCACTTTCACTTAAGTCGTACTTTTCCTTGCACACTTTTCATCACACTCCCGCTCCATTTCCGACTTCACAGATGGGTCAAAGTCTGCAGATGGTGTAGGCTACTCTGTTGTTTTTCCTGACCACACCTATGTGTTGCCTGCCTCCAGAGACTAGCATCTTCACAGAAGAATTTCATGTTGTTTTGTATGCTCTTCGTCAACTGCTTTCTTGCTGTCACTTTTCCTTTGTTGTTGTAGTTGACTCTCACAGTGCCTTTTCATGACTCTGTAGTCATTTAATCCAGTCCATCCTGTGGTTGTCAAAATTCAACATTGTCTGTTTCTTATCTCCAGCAGATTTAGGACAGTGGAGTTTTGCTGGGTCCCAAGCCATATTGGTGTCCTTAAATGAGTGTGCAGACTTTGTCACTAAGGAGACTCTCTGCACTTGCCCCATCTCCCATAAAGGTGTTTCTTATTCTGTCTTCTATCCAGTTATTCATTCTTCAATCCTTGCCCATTAGCAGGATTGTTGGTCTTCTGTTACTCATGATAAACTGCGTTCTCCTAAAGGTAGCATGTCCCCTTGGCCTTCTTCCTACCACCGTAAGCAGCGGTGAGAATTGGCTCTGACGAGATTACGTATTAGCCAAACATGTTTAATTCATAGGCACTTAATGGAGCGCCTCCCTGCTCTTTATTGTTCATATTGCATTGTCCCTCTTACGGTCGTACACATCCTCGTCGAATAACCTGACTAACAGGAGGTGCGTATGTCTTGCTTCCCGACAGTCCCTCACTTGTCCCTCGATAGAATCCTTGATGAATCAGATACCTTTGATATTGTATTTTATTTTATTTATTTATATACAAGAAGGTACATTGGGTTAGAGAGAATACATAGCACAGTATTTACAATCTTGTAAAGCCACTAGTACGCGCAGCGTTTCGGGCAGGTCCTTAATCTAATAGATAATTTTAAGTAGGTAAATTCTAGCAGAATTAATAAAATGATAACAGATACATTGCAAGAAAAAAATGAGATGAGAGAGAATAGTAAGTATATTAAAGCACATTGGTATATTAAAGCTCTGGTTGATTACATTGACAACTTGATTGGTAATTTAAACAAGATTAACAGATACCGTACAGCAGATTGATAGCACATATAAGAAGACAGTAATGATCACATTGGTAAAGATGTTCAGATTGGGTACATAAAGATAGGGAGATTGGATAGCAATAGATACAGTGCAATTTTAAAGCAACAAGGTAAAAAACTATGCAGATGAGATTAGGTACTTTTTGGTTTTGTTTTTGAATGACGCAAAAGTTGGACAGCTTTTCAATTCATTAGGGAGTGAGTTCCAAAGACTGGGTCCCTTTATTTGCAAAGAGTGTTTACACAGATTAAGTTTGACTCTGGGGATATCAAAGAGATATTTATTTCTGGTGTGGTGATAATGGGTCCTATTACATTTGTCCAGGGAGAGTTTCAGAGCAGGATTTGCGTTTAAGAACAGGGTTTTGTAAATGTAATTGACACAAGAAAATTTGTGGAGTGAGATTATGTTTAGCACATTAAGGGAGTTAAACAAGGGGGCTGAGTTGTCTGTAAGCAGAATTTGTTATTATTCTGATAGCAGATTTTTGCTGGGGGATATCATCTGCCTTAATATGCTTTTTTTCTCGAATTGGCATTCTTAGTAATATTTACCATTTTTTTTATATTCCACATAGTTAATGGTGCTTCATAGCCTTCCCGGCTTGGTGCCCTCTTTAGATAATTACTTACGTACTCTTTCTCATCTACATAAATTAAATTACAAATGTGTCTCAATTCCTCAAGCCAGTTTTATTTGCTGTTTACACAACCCTCATTTTCTTAAATAAAAAATTGGCATTCCTTTCTAAATCAGATATTATGTACATAAATAAAAAAATCAAATGTTTATTCTGGTAAAGTACAAACATACAAGGGGTGATACAAATATTGATCAATTTATAGATAGAGCTAGTACATACAATGCCTAAAGCCACTATTACGCAAAGCATTTCGAGCAGGAAAAACACTAAAGACTAAAACTTAATACTAATTGAGATTAAAGTATAAAATGTGTTGAGAAAATAAAAAAATAAAAAAAGGGGAACATGGCACAAAAACAGGAAAAATACAATTTGGTCGACAAACAGCAATGTTTAAAAATAACAGACATGGGTTGACATTATAGGGGTAAGGTAGGTATCAGGGAGTTAGTTAGGTAGTGCTTAGTTTTTATCTTAAACTGGTTGAGAGAGGTACAGTCTTTAACCTGATTGGGAAGGTCATTCCACATTCTGGGTCCCTTGATTTGTAGTGCATTTCTAGTTTGATTAAGTCGTACTCTTTGTATATCAAAAAGGTATTTGTTTTTGGTGTGGAGCTCATGGGTTCTGTTACAACCTTCAATGAAGCTTTTAAGGTCAGGATTGGCATTACAGTTCAACGCTTAATATATATATATATATATATATATATATATATATATATATATATATATATATATATATATATATATATATATATATATATATATATATATATATAAATATATATATATATATATATATATATATATATATATATATATATATATATATATATATATAAATATATATATATATATATATATATATATATATATATATATATATATATATATATATATATATATATATATATATATATATATATATATATATATATAATACACATGAGAGGATGTGCAGTGACTTAATATCTAACATATTCAGAGATTTGAGTAGAGGTACCGAGTGATGTCTAGGCCCAGAGTTGGATATTGTCCTAATAGCAGCTTTGTGTTGAGTAATTAGAGGATGTATATGATTTTGGGTAGTAGAACCCCAAGCACAAATACCTTAGTTGAGATAAGGATAGATGAGAGAGTAATAGAGCGTCACCAGGGCAGGGTGAGGTACATAATATCTGATCTTAGAAAGAATGCCAACAGTTTTTGAAACTTTTTTTATATATTTAGAATGTGTCCCTGGAAATTCAGTTTGTGGTCAATGAGAATGCCAAGGAATTTGCCATCTAATTTGTTACAAATTTGGGTATTGTTTATTTTGAGATTTATTTGATTAGAGGATTTATTGCCAAACAGAATATAGAAAGTTTTGTCAATGTTAAGGGTGAGTTTGTTGGCAGTTAGCCACAGATGGACTTTATTTAGCTCAGTATTTACTGTGGCATTTAGAGCAAGGGGATCAGGACTGGAGTAAATGAAGGTTGTATCGTCAGCAAATAGAATTGGTTTGAGGTGTTGGGAGGCATTTGGAAGGTCATTAATGTAGATGAGAAAGAGGAGAGGGCCAAGTATGCTGCCCTGGGGAACACCAATGTTGATGGGTAGGGTGGGAGAAATTGTATTATTCACAGAAACATATTGGAGCCTGTCAGTAAGGTAGGATTTGAGGTATTGTAGGGAGTGTCCTCTGACTCCATAATGATGTAATTTAAGAAGAAGGTTTTGGTGGTTGACAGTATCAAAAGCTTTACGCAGGTCCACAAACAACCCAACAGGGCACTCATTTTTATCAAGAGCTGTATGAATCGAGTTAAGCATACTAATAAGTGCATCGTTAGTGCTTTTTTTGGGTCTGAAGCCATATTGGCAGGGGCTAAGTATATTGAGTTTGGCTAGATATGAGTAAAGTTGCTTATAGATTAGTTTTTCAAAATTTTTTGACAAGTTTGGCAGGATAGATATAGGTCTGTAGTTGTTAACATCTGTGAGATCACCACATTTGTGGACAGGCGTTACTCTCGCTTTTTTTAGAATATCTGGAAAGGTTTGGAGTTCAAGTGACTTGTTGAAGAGCAAAGCAATAGCAGGGGCTAAAGATCTGGAGGCTTTTTTGTAAATTAAAGTTGGTATCTCCTCGAGGGCACCAGACTTGGTTTTAAGGGAAAGGATTATCTCATTGACGTCAGTGGAATTAATAGGCTTTAGGTACAGAGACTGTGGATAGTTACCTGTAAGATAGTCCTTAATGTCAGTACTGGAAGATGGAATATCATTTGCAAGGGATGAACCAATGGAAGAGAAGAACCTATTGAACTCAATAGCAGAATCAGAGGCTGAAAGCTGACCATCGTTATTAGATAGGAGAGTCGGTTTGTTATTTAAAGACTTCTTTGATCCCAGTATTTGTGAAATTGTTCTCCAAGTTTGTTTAATGTTGCTCTTTATTTGGGTAAATTTATCTTCGTAGTATTTAGTTTTGGCTCGTCTAATTATCTTAGATAGCAATAATGAGTAATTCTTTGAGACTTCTTTGGAGACAATTCCTAACCTATACTTCTTCTCAAGGTCATGTTTTTTATTAATAGATTTAAGTATTCCCTTTTATTCCTGTATTATTTTTGTATACAAGGATTCTTACATTCTTGTACAGCCAATAGCACGCATAGCGTTTTGGGTGAATGTCTATGTGTCTTACAGTCTCTCTCTCCCATGGTACATCACCACCATGTGTCTTACAGTCTCTCTCTCCCATGGTACATCACCACCATGTGTCTTACAGGCACACTCTCCCATGATACATCACCATCATGTGTCTTACAGGCACACTCTCCCATGGTACATCACCACCAAGTGTCTTACAGGCACACTCTTCCATGGTACAGCACCACCATGTGTCTTACAGCCTCTCTCTCCCATGGTACATCACCACCAAGTGTCTTACAGGCACACTCTCCCATGGTACATCACCACCATGTGTCTTACAGTCTCTCTCTCCCATGGTACATCACCACCATGTGTCTTACAGGCACACTCTCCCATGGTACATCACCACCATGTGTCTTACAGGCAAACTCTCCCATGGTACATCACCACCATGTGTCTTACAGGCAAACTCTCCCATGGTACATCACCACCATGTGTCTTACAGGCACACTCTCCCATGGTACATCACCACCATGTGTCTTACAGGCACACTCTCCCATGGTACATCACCACCATGTGTCTTACTGGCACACTCTCCCATGGTACATCACCACCATGTGTCTTACAGGCACACTCTCCCATGGTACATCACCACCATGTGTCTTACAGGCACACTCTCCCATGGTACATCACCACCATGTGTCTTACAGGCACACTCTCCCATGGTACATCACCACCATGTGTCTTACAGGCACACTCTCCCATGGTACATCACCACCATGTGTCTTACAGGCACACTCTCCCATGGTACATCACCACCATGTGTCTTACAGGCACACTCTCCCATGGTACATCACCACAATGTGTCTTACAGGCACACTCTCCCATGGTACATCACCACCATGTGTCTTACAGGCACACTCTCCCATGGTACATCACCACCATGTGTCTTACAGGCACACTCTTCCATGGTACATCACCACCATGTGTCTTACAGGCACACTCTCCCATGGTACATCACCACCATGTGTCTTACAGGCACACTCTCCCATGGTACATCACCACCATGTGTCTTACAGGCACACTCTCCCATGGTACATCACCACCATGTGTCTTACAGGCACACTCTTCCATGGTACATCACCACCATGTATCTTACAGGCACACTCTCCCATGGTACATCACCACCATGTGTCTTACAGGCACACTCTCCCATGGTACATCACCACCATGTATCTTACAGGCTCTCTCTCCCATGGTACATCACCACCATGTGTCTTACAGGTACACTCTCCCATGGTACATCACCACCATGTGTCTTACAGGCACACTCTCCCATGGTACATCACCACCATGTGTCTTACAGGCACACTCTCCCATGGTACATCACCACCATGTGTCTTACAGGCACACTCTCCCATGGTACATCACCACCATGTGTCTTACAGGCACACTCTCCCATGGTACATCACCACCATGTGTCTTACAGGCACACTCTCCCATGGTACATCACCACCATGTGTCTTACAGGCACACTCTCCCATGGTACATCACCACCATGTGTCTTACAGGCACACTCTCCCATGGTACATCACCACCATGTGTCTTACAGGCACATCTCCCATGGTACATCACCACCATGTGTCTTACAGGCACACTCTTCCATGGTATATCACCACAATGTATTTGACCTTGTCAAGCACAAGGCGAAGCTTGAAAAAGTTCAGAGGTATGCCACTAGACTAGTCCCAGAACTAAGAGGCATGAGTTAGTCTCCGTGGTGTAGTGGTAAGACACTCGCCTGGCGTTCCGCGAGCGCTATGTCATGGGTTCGTATCCTGGCCGGGGAGGATTTACTGGGCGCAATTCCTTAACTGTAGCCTCTGTTTAACGCAACAGTAAAATGTGTACTTGGATGAAAAAACGATTCTTCGCGGCGGGGATCGTATTCCAGGGAACTGCCCAAAACGCTACGCGTACTAGTGGCTGTACAAGAATGTAACAACTCTTGTATATATCTCAAAAAAAAAAAAAAAAAAAAAAAAGTTACGAGGAAAGGCTGCGTGAAATACATCTCACGACACTGGAAGACAGAAGAGTAAGGGGAGGCATGATCACTACCTACAAAATTCTCAGAGGAATTGACAGGGTTGATAAAGATTAACTGTTTAACACGGGTGGTACGCGAACAAGGAGACACAGGTGGAAACCTGAGTATCCAAATGAGCCACAGGGACGTTAAAAAGAACTTTTTCAGTGTTAGAGTAGTTAACAGGTGGAATGCACTAGGCAGTGATGTGGTGGCTGACTCCATACACAATTTTAAATGTAGATATGATAGAGCCCAGTAGGCTCAGAAATCTGTACACCAGTTGATTGACAGTTGAGAGGTGGGACCAAAGAGCCAGAGCTCAACCCCTGCAAGCACACACACACACAGGGGGCCGTGTGTGTGTGGTCCCACGTGTGTGTGTGGTCCCCTGTGGTCCCACGTTCGATTCCCGGCGCTGGCGAGAAACAATGGGCAAAGTTTCTTTCACCCTGATGCTCCTGTTACCTAGCAGTAAATAGGTACCTGGGAGTTAGACAGCTGTTATTGGCTGCTTCCTGGAGGTGTGAGTGGGGGGGGGGATTAGAAGTTAGTTACAGTTGATTGATTGACAGTTCAGAGGCGGGCCTAAAGAGCAGAGATCAACCCCTGCAAGAACATGTAGGTGAATACCCACAAATCAAATCAAATCAAATGTTTATTCAGGTAGAGTACATACATACAAGGTGAGATACAAAAGTTGATGGATTTATAGATAGAGCTAGTACATACAATGCCTAAAGCCACTATTACGCAAAGCGTTTCGGGCAGGAAAAACACTGAGGACTAAAACTTAATACTAATTGAGATTAAAGTATAAATTGTGTTGAGAAAGTAAAAAAAATAAAAAAGGGGGGGGGGAACATGGCAGAAAAATACCAAATATACAATTTAGTCAACAAATAGCATTGTTTAAAATAGTAGACATTGGTTGACATTTTAGGGGTGAGGTAGGTTACAGGGAGTTAATTAGGTAGTACTTAGTTTTTATCTTAAACTGGTTGGGAGAGGTACAGTCTTTAACATGGCTGGGAAGGTCATTCCACATTCTGGGTCCCTTGATTTGTAGTGCATTTCTAGTTTAATTAAGTCGCACTCTTGGAATATCAAATAGGTATTTGTTTCTAGCGTGGTGCCCATAGGTTCTGTTACAACCTTCTAGGAAGCTTTAAGGTCAGGAATGATATTACAGTTCAGCGTTTTACATATATAAAATACACATGAGAGAATGTGCAGTGACCTAATATCTAACATATTCAGAGATTTGAGTAGGAGTACCGAGTGATGTTTGGGGCCAGAGTTAGATATTGTCCTAATAGCAGCTTTGTGTTGAGTAATTTATTTATTTATTTATATATATACAAGAAGGAACATTGGCATTGTGAGGACGCATAGCATAGTAATTACAGCCCGAAACGCATTGCGTAATAGTGGCTTTAGGCATTGTATGTACTAGCTCAATCTATAAATCGATCAATTTATGTAAAATCACTTGTATGTATGTACCTTACCTGAATAAACATATTTATTTATTTATTTACATTCTTGTAAACTCGCTAGTACGCGCAGCATTTCGGGCAGGTCCTTAATCTAAGAAACTTATAAGTAGGTAAATACTTGCAAAATTTATAAAAAGGATAACAGTTACATAGCATGAAAAAAAAATAAAAGATGAGAGAAAAATTGTAGGTATATTAAGGCACATAGGTAGCTCAGAATGACTGCAATGACAGCTTGAATGGTAGTTTAACAAAACTTAGCAGGCACAATACAGCATATGGCTAGCACATAAAAGAAGACAACAATGAACACAATGATAAAGTTGTTTGGATTAAGTACATAAAGATTGGGAGATTGGGTAAGGGAACGATTGGGTAATTAGAGGACGTACACATGCGCACACGCGCGCGCCTCATATCTATCATTACTAAGAGGGTTAATATTCCCCCCCCCCCCCCACCCCTCCAACGAGGCAGCGGAAAGCTGACTGGTAATCCGGATATCCGTTGTCTCTCGGGCCAAGGTTGAGACACATTAGAGATATTGATTCTCTTTCGCGCCAGTTTACCCTATTAGTGAAGCCTCCATTCTCTAAATTATAGAGAACGGAGATCGGAGAACTGTACAGATGGTAAACTATACCATTCCGGTCCTTCCCGGAGATCTTGGAAAGTAAGTCTCACCACGTCATGGTCAGGAATTCCAGCTGGCAGCTGATTGACAGTAAAAAACTGATTTTTAATTTTAATTTCTGTCTATCTTTAATTCTGTCGGCCTCTGTCTGTCTCTCTCTCTCTCTCTACCCAGCCACTTGGGGTTGACGATAGAGAGACGGTCTGGCTTCATGCAGGTTGGCGTTCAATCCCTGAACGTCCACAAGAGGTTGGGCACCATTCCTTTCCCCCCGTCCCATCCCTATCCTTATCCTGGCTCCTTCCCAGTGGTTGGAAACCATTCCTTTCCCCCGTCCCATCCCTATCCTTATCCCGACCCCTTCCAAGTGGTTGGGAACCATCACCAGCGATGGACCAGTGATGACAGACCAATGATGGACCATTGATGGAGCAGTAATGACAGACCAGTGATGGACCAGTGACGAACCAGTGATTGACCAGTGATGGACCAGTGATGGACCAGGGATGATGGACCAGTGATGGACCAGTACTCACCTAGTTGTACATACCTAGTTGTGCTTGCTGGGGGTGTGGGAAAACTTGACTCATGTAAATCATGTAAATCATGTAAAATTCATGTAAATCTGCCCGAAACGCTACGCGTACTAGTGGCTGTACAAGAATGTAACAACTCTTGTATATATCTAAAAAAAAAAAATCATTTAAATTAATAATATTTTCGATAGCTATGAAGGACATCCACTTTTTGTGAAAAAATGGAAAACTGGTTGGAGCAAGTGGTTTGATATTAATTCCATGAAGTATTGTCCCATGGATGTTCTTAATTAATAATACATTGATTATTATAGGGACTGTATTATGAGTCAAATTAACTCCCCCCAAATGGGGGGTTACATGTGAAATGACTAATATATCCCAAGCATGATTTCAGTGCTGGTTCTTCACTGAAGTAATTGAATATGGATAAAATTGGCTATATAATAATAACTGGAGGTAAATGTACTTCAATATACTACAGTAATATAAATAGTTTATGATGAATCAATGGGTTAGTACAATTGATCTCAATAGGAGATCATTAATATACTGTAGGGTTATTTATCTACAGACAAACATTAACAGCTTAGCTGTAAAATAAGAGATGTGAAATCGGTTGCCACACTCCACTGACGACGTGTTGCGTGGAGGATATTGTTGCAGGTGAAGGTGGTGGTGGGATAGCCAAGCTCCTTGTGTGGTGAGGACCCGGGTGGTGGTGGGATAGTCTAGCCCCTTGTGTGGTGAGGACCCGGGTGGTGGTGGGATAGTCTAGCCCCTTGTGTGGTGAGGACCCGGGTGGTGGTGGGATAGTCTAGCTCCTTGTGTGGCGGGGACCCGGGTGGTGGTGGGATAGTCTAGCTCCTTGTGTGGCGGGGACCCGGGTGGTGGTGGGATAGTCTAGCTCCTTGTGTGGCGGGGACCCGGGTGGTGGTGGGATAGTCTAGCTCCTTGTGTGGCGGGGACCCGGGTGGTGGTGGGATAGTCTAGCTCCTTGTGTGGCGGGGCCAGGGTGGTGGTGGGATAGTCTAGCTCCTTGTGTGGCGGGGACCTGGGTGGTGGTGGGATAGCCTAGCCCCTTGTGTGGCGGGGACCAGGGTGGTGGTGGGATAGTCTAGCTCCTTGTGTGGCGGGGACCCGGGTGGTGGTGGGATAGTCTAGCTCCTTGTGTGGCGGTGACCCGGGTGGTGGTGGTGGGATAGTCTAGCTCCTTGTGTGGCGGGGACCCGGGTGGTGGTGGGATAGTCTAGCTCCTTGTGTGGCGGGGACCCGGGTGGTGGTGGTGGGATAGTCTAGCTCCTTGTGTGGCGTGGACCTGGGTGGTGGTGGTGGGATAGTCTAGCTCCTTGTGTGGCGGGGACCCGGGTGGTGGTGGTGGGATAGTCTAGCTCCTTGTGTGGCGGGGACCCGGGTGGTGGTGGGATAGTCTAGCTCCTTGTGTGGCGGGGACCCGGGTGGTGGTGGTGGGATAGTGTAGCTCCTTCTGTGGCGTGGACCCGGGTGGTGGTGGTGGGATAGTCTAGCTCCTTATGTGGCGGGGACCCGGGTGGTGGTGGTGCGATAGTCTAGCTCCTTGTGTGGCGGGGACCCGGGTGGTGGTGGGATAGTCTAGCTCCTTGTGTGGCGGGGACCCGGGTGATGGTGGGATAGTCTAGCTCCTTGTGTGGCGGGGACCCAGGTGGTGGTGGGATAGTCTAGCTCCTTGTGTGGCGGGGACCCGGGTGGTGGTGGGATTGTCTAGCTCCTTGTGTGGCGGGGACCCGGGTGGTGGTGGGATAGTCTAGCTCCTTGTGTTGCGGGGACCCGGGTGGTGGTGGTGGGATAGTCTAGCTCCTTGTGTGGCGGGGACCCAGGTGGTGGTGGTGGGATAGTCTAGCTCCTTGTGTGGCGGGGACCCGGGTGGTGGTGGGATAGTCTAGCTCCTTGTGTGGCGGGGACCCGGGTGGTGGTGGGATAGCCTAGCTCCTTGTGTGGCGGGGACCCGGGTGGTGGTGGGATAGTCTTGCTCCTTGTGTGGCGGGGACCCGGAGGGTGGTGGGATAGCCTAGCTCCTTGTGTGGCGGGGACCCGGGTGGTGGTGGGATAGTCTAGCTCCTTGTGTGGCGGGGACCCGGGTGGTGGTGGGATAGCCTAGCTCCTTGTGCGGCGGGGTCCCGGGTGGTGGTGGGATAGCCTAGCTCCTTGTGTGGCAGGGACTCGGGTGGTGGTGGGATAGTCTAGCTCCTTGTGTGGTGGGGACCCGGGTGGTGGTGGGATAGTCTAGCTCCTTGTGTGGTGGGGACTCGGGTGGTGGTGGGATAGTCTAGCTCCTTGTGTGGCGGGGACCCGGGTGGTGGTGGGATAGTCTAGCTCCTTGAGTGGTGGGGACCCGGGTGGTGGTGGGATAGTCTAGCTCCTTGTGTGGCGGGGACTCGGGTGGTGGTGGTGGGATAGTCTAGCTCCTTGTGTGGCGGGGACTCGGGTGGTGGTGGGATAGTCTAGCTCCTTGTGTGGTGGGGACCCGGGTGGTGGTGGGATAGTCTAGCTCCTTGTGTGGTGGGGACCCGGGTGGTGGTGGGATAGTCTAGCTCCTTGTGTGGCGGGGACTCGGGTGGTGGTGGGATAGTCTAGCTCCTTGTGTGGCGGGGACTCGGGTGGTGGTGGGATAGTCTAGCTCCTTGTGTGGCGGGGACTCGGGTGGTGGTGGGATAGTCTAGCTCCTTGTGTGGCGGGGACTCGGGTGGTGGTGGGATAGTCTAGCTCCTTGTGTGGCGGGGACTCGGGTGGTGGTGGGATAGTCTAGCTCCTTGTGTGGCGGGGACTCGGGTGGTGGTGGGATAGTCTAGCTCCTTGTGTGGCGGGGACCCGGGTGGTGGTGGGATAGTCTAGCTCCTTGTGTGGCGGGGACCCGGGTGGTGGTGGGATAGTCTAGCTCCTTGTGTGGCGGGGACCCGGGTGGTGGTGGTGGGATAGTCTAGCTCCTTGTGTGGCGGGGACCCGGGTGGTGGTGGTGGGATAGTCTAGCTCCTTGTGTGGCGGGGACCCGGGTGGTGGTGGTGGGATAGTCTAGCTCCTTGTGTGGCGGGGACCCGGGTGGTGGTGGGATAGTCTAGCTCCTTGTGTGGCGGGGACCCGGGTGGTGGTGGGATAGCCTAGCTCCTTGTGTGGCGGGGACCCGGGTGGTGGTGGGATAGTCTAGCTCCTTGTGTGACGGGGACCCGGAGGGTGGTGGGATAGCCTAGCTCCTTGTGTGGCGTGGACCCGGGTGGTGGTGGGATAGTCTAGCTCCTTGTGTGGCGGGGACCCGGGTGGTGGTGGGATAGCCTAGCTCCTTGTGTGGCGGGGACCCGGGTGGTGGTGGGATAGCCTAGTTCCTTGTGTGGCGGGGACTCGGGTGGTGGTGGGATAGTCTAGATCCTTGTGTGGCGGGGACCCGGGTGGTGGTGGGATAGCCTAGCTCCTTGTGTGGCGGGGACCCGGGTGGTGGTGGTGGGATAGTCTAGCTCCTTGTGTGGCGGGGACCCGGGTGGTGGTGGGATAGTCTAGCTCCTTGTGTGGCAGGGACCCGGGTGGTGGTGGGATAGCCTAGCTCCTTGTGTGGCGGGGACCCGGGTGGTGGTGGGATAGCCTAGCTCCTTGTGTGGCGGGAACTCGGCTGGTGGTGGGATAGTCTAGCTCCTTGTGTGGCGGGGACTCGGGTGGTGGTGGGATAGTCTAGCTCCTTGTGTGGCGGGGACTCGGGTGGTGGTGGGATAGTCTAGCTCCTTGTGTGGCGGGGACTCAGGTTGTGGTGGGATAGTCTAGCTCCTTGTGTGGCGGGGACCCGGTGGTGGTGGGATAGCCTAGCTCCTTGTGTGGCGGGGACCCGGGTGGTGGTGGGATAGTCTAGCTCCTTGTGTGGCGGGGACCCGGGTGGTGGTGGTGGGATAGTCTAGCTCCTTGTGTGGCGGGGACCCGGGTGGTGGTGGTGGGATAGTCTAGCTCCTTGTGTGGCGGGGACCCGGGTGGTGGTGGTGGGATAGTCTAGCTCCTTGTGTGGCGGGGACCCGGGTGGTGGTGGGATAGTCTAGCTCCTTGTGTTTCGGGGACCCGGGTGGTGGTGGGATAGCCTAGCTCCTTGTGTGGCGGGGACCCGGGTGGTGGTGGGATAGTCTAGCTCCTTGTGTGGCGGGGACCCGGAGGGTGGTGGGATAGCCTAGCTCCTTGTGTGGCGGGGACCCGGGTGGTGGTGGGATAGTCTAGCTCCTTGTGTGGCGGGGACCCGGGTGGTGGTGGGATAGCCTAGCTCCTTGTGTGGCGGGGACCCGGGTGGTGGTGGGATAGCCTAGCTCCTTGTGTGGTGGGGACCCGGGTGGTGGTGGTGGGATAGTCTAGCTCCTTGTGTGGCGGGGACCCGGGTGGTGGTGGGATAGTCTAGCTCCTTGTGTGGCAGGGACCCGGGTGGTGGTGGGATAGCCTAGCTCCTTGTGTGGCGGGGACCCGGGTGGTGGTGGGATAGCCTAGCTCCTTGTGTGGCGGGGACTCGGGTGGTGGTGGGATAGCCTAGCTCCTTGTGTCTCGGGGACTCGGGTGGTGGTGGGATAGCCTAGCTCCTTGTGTGGCGGGGACCCGGGTGGTGGTGGGATAGCCTAGCTCCTTGTGTGGCGGGGACCCGGGTGGTGGTGGTGGGATAGTCTAGCTCCTTGTGTGGCGGGGACTCGGGTGGTGGTGGGATAGCCTAGCTCCTTGTGTGGCGGGGACCCGGGTGGTGGTGGTGGGATAGCCTAGCTCCTTGTGTGGCGGGGACTCGGGTGGTGGTGGGATAGCCTAGCTCCTTGTGTGGCGGGGACCCGGGTGGTGGTGGGATAGTCTAGCTCCTTGTGTGGCGGGGACTCGGGAGCTGGAAGGCAATTACATTGTAGAAATCTTCTACGTAACTAATTACAGACATATCTAATAATAAGGAATTCTTCCTAATATATAAAACGATATATCTGACACTGCAGAATTCTTCTACAGATATTAATGAACATGAATTTCTAAAATAATTATGGAATATTGTTAGTGAAAACGTACTGGATTTTTGTGTAAATAAATGTCCTAACAACAACTAGCCTAAATATAAACATGTTTACACAGTGCTATATATAAGGTAATTAATAGTTGCCGGGCCACATACAGCACCGCTCCTGTGCCAGGTAAGTCCACTACGGGTTCACCATAGCACGTGCTACTTGGAACTTGTCCCGAGTAGCTGAATCTATAACAACAATAATAGTTGCCGGGCCAAGTGTCCGTTGATGAAGGGAACGACTCCAAGTCCCTCGTCTTAAACTGTTGTTGCTAAGACGTCAACTACGGGCTGGAGAGGTAATTAGTTCCAGGACACTGCCGTTATGTGCAGAAAGAACGTGGCACCGCTCTCGTGGTTGTAGGAGCGAATAAAATGACACCAAGCAAGTTCCTTGCAATGGCGCCTCTCTCTTGCACGCTGCTAATATGGCATCATTAGTAGGAATGGCGTCTCCTTCCTCCCTGGCTGGGATACGCGCATGCGCAGAGTTTCAAAGTATTCTCGAGCGTAAAGTATTTCATTTACTTTTAATTAACTTGGGAAGTAAGGAATCATGACAAGTACTGATGTCATGGATAAATATATTAAGGTGCAATATAATTTTGCATAGTGCAAGTCAGCTTGCTAAGACTGCACAAAATAAATAGATAGCTACAGATAGACAACATTAACATCAGTAATAAAAATGATGGCAAGTTTCTTGGCCTATTCCTAGACAAGAGACTCAACTTCAGCACCCACATTCAACACATAACTAAGAAAATCTCTAAGACAGTTGGTATACTCTCCAAAATCAGATATTATGTTCCTAACTCTGCTCTCCTCTCACTATATTATGCACTAATCTACCCCTATCTTAATTATGGTATCTGTGCATGGGGGTCTACCACTGCAAACCACCTTAAGCCCATCATCACACAGCAAAAATCTGCTATCAGAATAATAACTAACTCTGCTTTCAGACAACACTCAGCTCCCTTGTTTAAATCCCTAAACTTGCTAAATATTAACTCTCTCCACACATTCTCTTGTGTCAACTACATTTACAAAACCCTGTTCTTAAATGCAAACCATGCTCTGAAACTCTCCCTGGACAGATGTAATAGGACCCATTATCACCACACCAGAAATAAATATCTCTTTGATATCCCCAGGGTCAAACTTAATCTGTGTAAACACTCTATGCAAATTAAGGGACCTAGTCTATGGAACTCACTCCCTAGTGAATTGAAAAACTGTAAAACTTTTGCCTTATTTAAAAGCAAAACCAAAAAGTACCTAACTTCATCTTCTTAGTTTCCTACACTGAGCTTTAAATTTGCTCTGTAGCTAGTGTTACCCAATCTCCTAATTTTTATGTAATATCAAACAACCTTATCATTGTGTTCATTGCTGTCTTCTTTTATGTGCTAGCCATATGCTGTATTGTGACTACCAATTTTTGTCAACTACCATTCAAGCTGTCATTGCAATCAATCTTATATTGTTTCTGCTGTATTGTGCCTACCAATTTTTGTCAACTACCATTCAAGCTGTCATTGCAATCAATCTTAGCTACCTATGTGCTTTAATATACTGTACATACAATTTTCTCTCATCTTCTTTTTTTCATTTCATGTAACTGTTATCATTTTTTGTCTATAAATTTTGCAAGTATTTACCTCCTTAAAATTTTCTTAGATTAAGGACCTGCCCGAAACGCTGCGCGTGCTACTGGCTTTACAAGACTGTAATTACCATATTTGAATCCTCACATTCCTTATGTACATTCTTGTATATGCATAAATAAATAAATAAATAAATAAATAAATAAATTAAAGGAATATTATATTGAATTGTTTTACATTGCAATATTTTCCACTGTAGTTGTTAATTCACCTAAATAAACGAGTTCAGTAAGCAATAATATGCTATATAAATAAAACACCTAATAAACGATTATCCTTAGTAAAGGAGAGTAATTAACTGGACTGTTTAGTTTCAACTAAATGTGGAGATATTTGCTGTGACTTCCTCTCGCAACCCGGAGCTGCGTCATTAATACTACCAGGAATTTGGCAAAAATGGCTTCACAATAGAAAACATTAATTGGATTAATTCTACAAATTAGTAATGTTAGTAATTACTATAGTTAATACAATTATGATGTATTAATGTTGGATAATTTCCAACAGGGAGAGTTGAGCTCTGGCTCTTTGGTCCCGCCTCTCAACCGTCAATCAACTGATGTACAGATTCCTGAGCCTACTGGGCTCTATCATATCTACATTTCAAACTGTGTATGGAATCAGTCTCCACCACATCACTGCCTAATGCATTCCATTTACTGACTACTCTGACACTGAAAAAGTTATTTCTAATGTCTCTGTGGCTCATTTGGGTACTCAGCTTCCACCTGTGTCCCCTTGTGAGTGTAACACCTGTGTTAAATAATCTATCCTTGTCTACCCTGTCAATTCCCGTGAGAATTTTATATGTGGTGATCATGTCTCCCCGAGCTCTTCTGTCTTCCAGCGACGTGCGGTGCAGTTCATGCACCCTGTCCTCATAACTCATGCCTCCTAGTTCTGGGACTAGCCTAGTGGCATACCTCTAAACTTTTTCCATCTTCGTCTTGTGCTTAACTAGATACAGGCTCCATGCTGGGGCCGCATACTCCAGGATTGGCCTTACATATGTGGTATACATTACATACATTCATGTACAGCCACTAGTACGCGTAGCGTTTCGGGCAGGTCCCTGGAATACGATCCCCTGCCGCGAAGAATCGTTTTTTCATCCAAGTACACATTTTACTGTTGCGTTAAACAGAGGCTACAGTTAAGGAATTGCGCCCAGTAAATCCTCCCCGGCCAGCATACGAACCCATGACATAGCGCTCGCGGAACGCCAGGCGAGTGTCTTACCACTACACCACGGAGACTGTTCGGAAAGATACAAGGTTCTTAAGGATTCCTTACACAGGTTTCTGAAAGCAGTTCTGATGTTAGCCAGCCTTGCATAGGCCGCTGATGTTATTGTTTTGATGTGGGCTTCGGGTGACAGGTTTGGCGTGATATCAACTCCCAGATCTTTCTCTCTGTCTGTTTCGTGAAGGACTTCATCTCCCATTCGGTATCCAGTGACTGACCTCCTAGTTCCTCCTCCTAGTTTCATTACCTAACATTTAATTGGGTTGAACTATTGTAGCTATTTGTTGGCCATTCCTTCAGTTTGTCTAGGTCATCTTGTAGCCTCAGACTATCTTCCTGTCTTTATCCTCCTCGTAATTTTTTAATCATCAGCATTTGGCGTATATATGTTTGATTTTACTTTTATATATATATATATATATATATATATATATATATATATATATATATATATATATATATATATATATATATATATATATATATATATATATATATATATATATATATATTAGTATATTTTGGTAGCAGTCTTTCCTGTAGACATATATTATTAAATATGACCGAAAAAGTAAGATTAATAATTCTAACACGAATTTTCTCGATCTTTCGTACATTTCTTTTCACTGTTGGTGGTAATTCAAAAATCAATTCTCCAAAATTCATTTTTATTTCTAGTCTGACGCGACACTTGAGCGCGTTTCGTAAAACTTATTACATTTTCAAAGACTTTAGTTTACACATACACAACT